>NC_045584.1:5566201-5835185 GCF_009819795.1 Aythya fuligula | reverse complement strand
TGATGTCAAATCTGGGATGATCCCCAAATCAGTTGTGTATCAGCCTCCTGTGTGCAAGCAAAGGAGTCTGATTTTCTTGAAAAGTGCTTGAATAGAGTAAAGCATTAATGTTTAAGTATACTTTTGATCCAGTTGAAAATTAACTTTTTCTGTGCAAGTACAGAGGCATAGAGGCACTGTTTGCAGTTGGGTTGGCTTATGTCATGAAACAAGTATTCTGCAGAATAGTGTTTGCATTTAGAGTTTGGTGGGTTTAATTCTGCTTTTAGTTAGATACCTATTGTCCTTTAAAGAGGTTCACCAGGGAAGAGAATTTGAAGGTAATAATACATAGTTTGTTGTCATTTGGTTGAAATTTTTAAAATTACGTATATAACTTTTCTGGTACGTAGAGTTACTTAATCCCATGTCTTGATAGGTTGCCATCAGTAGCACAAAATCTGCAGTTGTTACTGATGTCTGTAGAAAAAGTTTTGAATGTCTGTTAGTGAATTAGGTCAGTTAGGTTAGTTAATCTCTTGATTGTTGGAATTACATGTTAAATCTGGATATAACGAGCTTAAGTTGACCTTTTGTGTCCATAAATATGGTGTTACAAGAAATCTTGATTTGTTGTGCCACAAATACTTTTTTTCTTTATGCAAATACGTAATGCATGCTTTTTAATACTTTCCATATAGGAACATTGACCTTCATCCTGAAGAAGACATCACTTCCACGATACTTTGACATAGTCCCCTGAAAATGAAGCAAGATTCTACTAGAAATGCTGCTTACACTGTGGACTGTGAAGATTATGTGCACGTGATAAAATTCAATCCATTTGATAGTGGAGATGCATGTTCCCTCATTGCATATGGTGGCAATAATTATGTAGTTGTAGGGACGTGTAGATTTCAGGTTAGTTTTTGTTTATTGCTTTTATTAGTTGCTTCATGAAACTGACAGCATGTCCTCTGACAAAGACTAAAGTCACCTTCCTGTTTCTTTCCTTCCCCATTTTGCCAGGAAGTGTTTTACTCCTTTATTACATTAATGACTTTGGGATATTTGGTCTAAAAGAGAAAAAAATGTATATATAAATACATATTGGTATTAGCATCCTGCTGGTGTAAAGTTCTTTTTGAGTAGGCTGCAATGAAAACAGGAGTGCTCTACTGGAAGAGTAATCCCAGTTCAGTATTTCTTGTAAATGTTTGTGACTACTACCTGGGAACTTAAGCAGGTAGCTTTGGAAATATGTAACTTAACATTTGCTGTATGGTGTTTTATTTTTTTAAAGCTTTCAGGTAGCTATCAAAGCAGCAAAGATTTAAAATACCCGGAATAGAAAGGAATAATTTCCAAAGTTTAGAGACATTTCTTTCAAGGAAGGACAGTGGCAAATAATTACTTAATATACATCTGCTTTCTAGGTTACTTTTTTTACATCTCTCTCACAGAATGTTAGAAACAGTAAAATATGTTTTTTTACCTTGACATTATTTCCAGTCACCATATTGTGAAAATTTTTAAAAAGTAGAATAGTATACTGTGTATATTTATACGTAATACTTCTTTTTTTTTTTTTTTACAACGCACTTTTTTTTTTTCCCTGGATGCTTGAAAATCGAGTAGAACACTCTCATCTTTGGAATCTATTTTTACTTTTTTTTTTTCTTGAGCTCACTTCTCTGTTACATGGTACTATTTTTATACTTTACTATCTAACACAGAAAATAGTATAACTGGTCTTTATTATTCCCTAAAGTCTTACTGTTGGAAATTTTCTGAAAATCACCTAGGTCCTTCCTAGCTTCTACATTATGCAGAGTGTATACAGAGAGATTTTTTTCCTTAAAGCAGAATTGTGCCATAGAGAACATTTCGTCAAAATAGCCTTCCTATATTTTGAGGTACTACACTGGATGTTTTGAGAATTTTTTGGAGATCAGTTGATTCATTAAGTCCACAGTCCCAGCAATTGTTTCATCTTTGCCACCATCCAGTTCCCTCACCATTGGGAAGAATAGCCAAGATAGTAATTTTGGTCATGTTAAATGATGAAGGGTACCTTTCTACCTGCTGCTGTTCTTCTAGAACAACCAGGTTGTTCTAGCATTTTTCCATAAAGTAAAAACAACTGGGAGAGAAGATAGCCTACATGGCCTCCTTGCTTTTGTTCCCATTATTTCGCATTGCAGTGTGTGCTTATCATGCTGTTGTCAGTCGTTCTGGTTGTATCTATGCCGATGTTGAGCCCAAAGAATGGGCTCAGCATGTTCCTCTTGCAAATCTTCTTTTTGTGCAATGTAGGTTTGGTTTTGTGCTATGTTTGGTTTGAAACTGCAATCATTTCATGGATTCTTAATTACTTACATATTTCAAGTAAATACTTTCTTTATCGCAGCAGACACATCTAACTTTCAACTTCATATCAATCTGACTTGTTAGAAGTCATCAACCTGTTATTCTGAATTAGCTAACTACAGTATTTCTGTAGGAAGAGGATGCAGAAGTGGAAGGCGTGCAATATAAGACACTACGAACATTTCATCATGGAATCAGAGTTGATGCCATAACATGGAGTCCAGAAACTAGACTTGATGCTTTACCTCCCCAGATAAGGTATTTCTAATAAATTACTATAATGAGTCCTTGTCTCATATCTGTTTTCTCATATCTGTTTTCTCTAAGTCCTTAATATTGAACTAACTTTAATGCTTACAGCTGAAATCTCACTCTGAAGAAATTGCTGTTGGAAGTTTGTGAACACCATTGGAACAACAGTTTCATTCTTAGTCATCCTTATATATTTTGTTCTGCTTCCTGAGCCCCTTACTCTTTCCTCCCCACAGTGGATTCACTGTAGATACTAGATGTTTTAATTTTAATCGACCTGTAATCTACTTGGTCTTTTTGTTGTGTGTGTATGTATCATTGTAAGAATAATACTAGTATTGTGGCCTGCTTTGTAAAATCACATGTGATGTTCTCCATAGTATGGGCTATGTTTAGGAGTAAGTCGGATGCTATTTGTGAGACCTGTCAAGCTGTAAGTCTAGAAAAACGGTCAATTATTAAATATGCACTTAACATTAATTCAGATGTTCTCAATTGCTTGTAAGCCTCTTCAAAACTATACTGGTTATTACTGCTGAATATTTTTACAGTCTTTTGTTTAAAATAAGTTGGAGACTGGTTAATAAATTAATCCGTATGTAATTTAAAACACTGATGATGAGGGTTCTGTTTTTTCTATCAGCCACTTCCTCCAAGGTAAATTCTGTGGCAGTTATGAGAGAGATTTCAGGTAATTCATAGTAGATTCCGATTTAGCTTTGTAAAATGTTTTGTATTATTTTCCATTAAAAAGTATTCTTGGCACTTGATACACCATATTTTATAGGCAAGTTCCAATTATAACTCTGAATGCTTGATGCCAAAGCAGAAAAATTAGAATATACGTTTGATTGAAAATCTAAATTTCCTTTTGCATGTCATTTTGCAGGTTTAAAATGGGGTGAAACTCTTGATTGATCTGGTTTCGTTTGTTGTTTTATTTGTTTATTTTTTTAACATATTTTTTTAAAGAAAACATTGCAGTGCTACCTGACAGAAGGGCTTTTCTTTTTCTGTTGAGTGTAGGTTTTGTACAGCAGCTTCTGATAAGAAGTTAAGGCTATTTACTTCAGACCTGCAGGACAAGAATGAATATAAGGTAAGGGTAACTGAGCTGATTTTGAATATTTCTTTAGTTTCTAGTGGAGTCTAATCTTTCACTGACCTTGTGCTTCACTTTTCTTAATGTATAGTATGATGTAAAACACTAAACTCTGGCAGACCCATCATCTCTAGCAAAGATCAGTGTATTGAATATACCTTTATATCTTTAAAGTGGGCATAACTAATTATCAGATATATTATATTTTGATTTAAAAGTATTTATGTAACAGCCAAATTGACAAAAAGTAAGTAGAGGTTTATTTGTGGTCTAAAACATGGTCTAAAAATATTCTACAGGTGAATTTGAAGTACTGTGTTGGAAAAGGTTCCTTTACATAGAGACCTGTAAAATATTATGTGGTATTGTTTATTAGACCTGTCTATATGGAGAGCAAATTTAATGCTTTGTCTCTTTCCTTGGGGAACAGGAAAGTTGCAATGAAACCATTTCGTACAGTAGAAGATTTAAAGAAAGAATGCTGAATTTTGTACTTAACTGCAGACAGTTATATAAAACATGGCCATGGGCCAGCACTTGTTTATGTCTAAAATAAAAAGAAAGGGAATGACTCCTTCAAATACATCTTCGCTTCCTGTTCTTTCAGCGTAGTGTTCTTTCACCAGTGATGTAAGAGGTGTCGGGTCTAAGAGATTTCTGTTGTTTGTGAGGCATTCTTGTCTTTGTAACTCCTACGTCACTTGGGTATGTACATATTCTTCAAAATTTTGCCTTTGAAACAATACCCCAGTCCAAATATTAATATTAATTAGATGTTCGTTTGAATTTCTTTTGTTGAGGTTTCAGACAAGAACAAGCAAAGCTAATCAATGCTGAAAAATCAGGGGTGAGGGCTCCTTCTTTAGTGCTTTGGAATATGATAATGCCTCTGAGAGTCGTGTATTGAATATGAAGGGGAAAAGAACTGACTTTCCTTTGTGGTTTGGCAGTATGTACTAATAAGACAATATTTGTCATACAGAAAGTAAATTAATTGCAGATGTCACTCTTGGTCAAATAATAATGGAGTGAATAAAGCTATATATAAGTAAAAATGGACATTACTAAAAAATAAAAAGTATTTCAATTTCAGAAAAGATGTTCTATGTCACTTCATGCATGCACATTCCCATTTTTTCCTTCCTTCGTGCTTGGTACATCACCTTGTATGGCCTTGTCAGCCAGGAAGTAGGATAACTGACACGGTTGCAAAGAGCTTGGCTGGCACTTCTAGCAAAATATTTCTAGAAATTGTTAATGTTGTTTGCTTGTAAGTTGATGTGTGTCACTCCTTAACCAAAGTTACCATTTTATATAGTACGTGCCAGTTTTATGATATTGTAGACAAGCAGCTTTGATGGTGTGAGTTACTCTTTTGACTTTTTTAGCAGAATATAAAGTTACTTTACTCATTATGTATGTCTGTTTTAATTCAAGAAATTTATAGAATTGTCTGTAAGCACGCGGATGAAAGATAATAGGTAGACTCATTAATAACATATAGACAATTGAATGGTTAATTAGTGGAAATAATCAAATCACATAGAAGAACCCAGTACTACAGTCTCTAAATTCAGCTGTCTAGTCTCTCTCTCTCTCTTTTTTTTTTTTTTTGGATTAACAATGGGCCTCATGGACTGTCTGCTAAAATCAGTGACAAGTCTCTTAATTTCAGCATGGTTCAAGGCATGAATGAGTGTTTTTTTCCTTGTGTAATGAATATGAAAGCTTTAATTACTGGGTGTTAACGACCAACAAATTTTTGTGTTTTTGCCAAAAATTGTGAAAAAGTGACAGCTGTGATAGTTCATAGCCTTCATACCTCTTTTTGTCTTCTTTCTCTTACAATCTGGTCTTTAGCAGAAGGTGCTCTTTTATACATTCCAGAGCAGACTTCATGTCTATACTAGCTTTCAGACTGTTGCACATTGATTTAGGACTCCTTCCAGACTAACGCTAGGAATTCTCAATGGGATATGCTGTTTTCCTCAATAGGAACCCATTGAACCCATTGCTTCCAGTTAAATAAATACATTTGATAAATATTCAGCATTACAACTTCACACAAATGCATTTTTGATAACTTATGAACTTAAACTTTTTTTAAAATAGAAGTTTAAATAAGCAAGTTTATTCTAATGAAGAATTATATTAGGCTGTTTATTACTGAATTATAATAAGATTACAAAAAAACACACTTATAATAATCATTTTGAATATACCTGATGAGACAGTTATTTTGTAGTTTACTGTCAATGCATGATCAATATTAAAACCAGAGAAGCAAAGGAGGCAATGCAGTAGCACAGTCTGTGCTACTATTCTATTCTATTCCGAAAAAATGCTGTTTTTTCAAAATAGAATTTCTGTGATGAGTTACTGTTTTTCCCAGGCCTAACGAGTTTTTTTTTTCTGATATGTGACCAACACAAATGAAACTTTAAAACATGTATTTCTAATTTAGTGGTATATATTACACAGTAGCTTTGTCTGGGTGCCTACAAATAAATTTGAAATGCTACACTTATATTTCTATTAAGATAGCAATTATTTTTCATACAAAAAGATTCTTTGAAGAACTGATTCTTCTACCCTTAGGACTTCTTTATAACACAAACTGTGCTGACCTGCAGTAACACGCTTCTACTGCAAAAGTATGTCAATTATGTAACACATCTGAAAAAAAATTTATGACAAGTTGTGAGTGTAATGAGGATGTATTAATACAAGAGGTGATACAACTGTGTGGCCAGATGAAGCTACAATAGGTGGTTTATTTTTGATGCAACAGAATACTAAAGACCATTTGGGGCTTATGCTATGCAAATGAGAAGTTTTGGCTTCAGTTTAGCAATGAAGTTATTAGCACTGTTTATGCCAATTTCACCACTGGAACTTAGTCTAAGAACTTCATCAAGGGTATACTGAGACTGAGGAGGAAGTAAAAATTCCTGTTTATACTGGATCGGGCTTGCTCTAATGTTCAGAAAACAGCTTAAAATGTGGATTATTACCTAACAGTGAGAATCTCATTAGTGAAAAGGAATAGTGTGCTTATATTGGGGGATTGGACTAGATGATCTTTCAAGGTCCCTTCCAATCTCTAACATTATGTGATTCTTTGGTAAAAATGTCTTTAAGAGCACGTTCCAGGCTTTTGTTTGTTTGTTTTTGTGTGTGTGTTTTTGTTGGTGGTTTGACAAAAAGTGGAGAAAATACTTTCTCCAGGTAGTAATGATAGTTTCTTATACTTGGATGATCATTGAGCTATATACTTCTTGTGACTGGAAAAAAAATAACACCTGACTCCCATCTAAAGTATTTGGAAATCTCAGAGGTTCACAAATATTCTATGAGCTATGCCGAGTTAATTTTAAACAGTTTAACAGAATGGTTTCTTAGTATTAGTCAATCAAAACCTCAGAAAAACTATTCTATGAACCTAAGGTTGAATGCATAATGAACACATGGAAGACTTCGATCAGTGCAGTACAGTGCACACTTTACACATGAGATTTCAAGAGAGGTATAAAATGTGCAAAAAAGCTGAGGGAAGTATGTCATTACAGTCAAAATGTAATCCCTGAACATTTTGTCTTTGATATTAAACAATTAGTATGGGTTGCTTCTGGAGGGATAGACAAAGTAATCTTACTCTGTTTTCCCAGTGGAAAAACTGTCTTGATGTAATTATCAACAAGGAACTTCAAGCATACTGAGTTTTCCATTACTTTGTCAACACAACTAATCCAAAATTTATGGGCTGGATCAAACCCAGAACAACAAACAAAAGGTAAAGTACGGTTGATGGATCTTGGTGAAGTCTTCTCTTATTCTGAGGTTTTCATTTGGAAATGAATTGTGGCTTTCTTCTCCTGCTTCAAATTTTGCTTAATAAAAAGCATATTTCATTAAAACTGTGTATGTAAAATGAGGCAGGATATTTGAATTCTGAATGCTGAAAACTTTCAAAAGACTTGCATTTCTGTCTAAATAGTTTAGCATCATCTTAGGATGTGTTAGTTCTAGTAAAATCCACAAGGTTTTATAGAAATTATGGACTGTTGGAGGAAAAAAATAAGCTGGCTGCTGAAAATGGTTCTGTATTGAACTGATGTATTGAACATTTATAACTTTTTAGAGGGGCAGCTTCATTATTGTGCATGGTTTACAGATTTATTTTTTTCTTTTTGATCAGTTGCATAGCTCGTTCTGAGGAACAAACACAGAGAACAGTATTGTTATTTCAGAAAGCTGAGAAGTGATTGTTTTCATTTGACCTGGTTTTTCCTTGCCATCTCTTCATGTCATGCCATCATCCAGTGGATATTTTTGTGTCCTTTTTATGATACTTTGGGCAAAACAATAATAGCATCTATGCCTAGTGACTTATTCAGTGAGAGTAAAGAGGATGAAACAGTAATAGATCCAACATCTACATATGGACTTCAAATAATTGACTTCAAATTTTAAGTGATTTAAGTAATTATATTTGATTTTTTTGGCATAAAGACCAAAGTGAGAGAAAACACACATGAATCCTCAGATTGAACAAACTGATACTTACTAGCTACAGATTTTCTAATGAGATCAGAGATGATGTACTCATACCTAACAAACATGTGAATGAATTTGAATCATAGTATCATAGAATGGCCTGGATTGAAAAGGACCTTAAAGATCATCTAGTTTCAACCCCCCTGCCCTGGGCAGGGTTGAAAAAGTATTTCAGCAGGGTTGAAAGTACTTCATACTCAGCCTAAATGAGATGTTTTGCCTGCTTGCTTAATGCTGAATGCGTATTTGATCTTTAATTTAGATGTTTGAAGATATTGTAAAGCTTAAAAGATTGCTGATATCTGTAGATAAGTACAAAACACTTAACGGAATTGAGAAGAAAATGGTGTTGTGATTTTATGGCTAAGACAGCTGAAAAGCCTTCCGAATATGTAAAAAATAACCTTTTAACTTTTACTAAAAACTGTGATTCTGCTTCTCATTCAGAGAAGCTATGTTACTAAGTTGGTTTTCATTATAGATAAATTATTCTCAGTACTTTGAAATAAAAATGTCATGATTAATAAATTTCAGCTGAGAACAATTACATAGTAATAGTTCCCTTTGAAATGACTTCATGCTTTCTGATACAACTGTGAACGTTTGCTTTTGACTGCTAGTTCATATGTACATTCACACCATGGGTAATTATAACCTATTATTTGAAAATGGATGATCTATTACTTTCACAGTAACAGTGTGCACTATACCCAATTTTCCTTACTCTTCAGTACAAGAGTATATAAAGCAAAGATCATAAAGTACTATGTTAGTTTCTCTCAAATGTTTAACAGAAACTGTGATTAACTGCTGTGATATTGTGTGGCCTGCTTGTTTTTCACGTGCTGTTGTTCCTCACTTTTAGTTTTCATGAAGCCTTCAGCATGCATTGTTACTTGTTTCATTGAGACTTTTTTCACTTTAGAATAAAAAGGTAGCCTTTTGGTCCTTTGCCATCTCTGGTGGATATCTGCTCTTGAGGAATTTATATGTTGACTGCTTGGGAAAGGGAATATACTGGACAAGTGATTGGCTTATTGCTCCTTCAGGAGAAAAAAACTCTTGCTGCTTGCAGGAATTCCTATTTGTCGTGGTTCCACTCGAGTGGGCAGCCGAGCTTCACCACAGCCGCTCTCTCACTCCCCCTCCTCAAAGAGGAATGGGGAGAAAATATGTGAAAAGGGCTCAAGGGTTGAGATAAGGACTAGAAAATCACGCAATAATTACTGTAACGGGCAAAACAGACTCAGCATAAGAAGATAGTAAGATTTATTGCTCATTACTAACAAGCTAGAGAAGTGAGAAACAAAGGAAAGAAACCAAAAGCACCTTGTCCCCCCATCCACCCTCTTCCATCTCCTCCCCCTGAGCGGCGCAGGGGAACGGGGGAATGAGGGTTACAGTCAGTCTACAGCACTTCTTCTCTGCCGCTCCTTCTCGATCACTCTCGTCCCCTGTGCTGTGGGGTTCCACCCACGGGATGCAGTCCTTGATGAACTGATCCGGCGTGGGCTTCCCACAGGCAGCAGCTCTTTCAGAACTGCTCCAGATATGGGTCCGTACCACGGGGTCCATCGCTCAGGAGAAAACTGCTCCAACCTGGCTCCCCTACGGGCAGCAGCTCCTGCCAGGTCACCTGCTCCTGCGTGGTCTCCTCTCCACGGGCTACAGGTCCAGCCCGGAATCTCCTCCGGCAGGGGTCTTCCACAGGCGGCAGCGTGGAACCCTGCTCCACCGTGGTACTCCATGGGCTGCAGGGGGACATCCTGCTTCACCATGGTCCTCACCACAGGTCGCAGGGGACTTCTGCTCCGGCGCCTGGAGCACCTCTCCCCCTCCTTCTACACTGACCTTGGCGCCTGCAAGGCCGTTTCTCACTGCTCTCACTCTCCCAGCTGCTGTGTGGCGCAGCGTTTTTTTCCCTGTCTTAAATATGCTCTCACAGAGGCGCAAAACAACATCGCTTATTGGCTCAGATCTGGAAAACAATGGGGCCCTTACCAAACATGGGGCAGCTTCTAGATCCTTCTCACAGAAACCACTCCTATCGCCCCCTGCTACCAAAACCTTGCCACGTAAACCCACTACACTATCAAAAACTCTCGTTTAGAGATAAGAGTTACTTATGAATAATTGGAGTTCTTTAAAATATATAAATTATGTGTACATTCACTTCCTGCTGATTTTCCTCTTTCTTTCTGAGATTTATTATCCTCTACCTTCAAAAGTCAGTGGTTGAAAAAGAATAAGAAGTTGTGGTGTGATCCACTTACCAGAGCATCAGGCTGACCTCTGTGGTAATGACAAGGAGCAGTGGGGTTCTGTTCACCTACAGTGTAAATATACACAAGTGTTAGAGGTTTTAAATATCTCCAGTTTTACTAATGAATATTTCTCCCTTCCATGTAGAAATGATAACCTTATTTTACATTTAAATCTTTCATTGAGTGGATCTGTTGAATATATTGTTGACTAATGGTGGAACAGTCTGCTCAAAGTTAAAAATATTTCTTTTTTTCTGGTTGACAGACATTTGATGGCCACTCAGATTACATTAATGATCTGGTGTTTTCTCCCAAAGAAGGCCAAGAAGTTGCAAGTGTAAGTGATGATCACACTTGCAGGTATGCATTTTGCTCAAAATATCATTGAAATAATAGTTTGATTGAAACAATAGTTTGGCTTTTTCTGTGTGTGTATATGCTTCCTTACTTATTTTTAGTAGGTCTTCATTTTGAAAGGGAAGATTAGTCATGTGAACTGGGTTGTGGGGGTTTGTGTTTTGCTTTTTTTTTTTTTTTGGTGTCTGTTTTTCTTGTTGTTTGTGGGGTTTTTTGTTTGTTTGTTTGTTTTTTCAATGCTATATGGTTTTGAACTTACTAGATGAATGAGAAGAAAAATGTTCTGCCTTAGTATTATGGAGAAGATTATTCTGGGAGTTGCTGAAAAACACATGAAAGATGGTGCGGTCATTGGTGATGGCCAGCACAAGTTGATGAGGAAGAACGTTCTGTTCAGCGAACTGAGTTTCCTATTGTGACAAGGTCGCTCATCTGGCTGACCAAGGAAAGCCAGTAGATGTGATGTTTTTGTATTTCATCAAAGTTTTCACTACTGTTTCTCCCAGTATCCTTCTGAACAAAATGCCCAGCATACAGCTAGACAAAATCGTAATGCGATGGGTGAACAGTTGGCTGATGTGTCCTGCTGAAAGGGTTAAAGTAAATGGGGTTACATCAGGCTGGAGGCCAGTCACTAGTGGGGTTCCACAAAGCTTCAGTCAAGGGCCAGATCTCTTTAATGTTTTTATAAATGATCTGGATGCAGGACTCAAATGCACACTAAGTTTGCAGGTGATTCTAAATAAGGAGAAGCTCTTGACTCTGTCAAGAGTAAAGAGGCCTTGCAAAGAGATCTTGACAAAGTAGAGGGCTGAGCAATCACCAACAATATGAAGTTTACAAGAGCAAGTGCCGGATTCTGCACCTGGGAAGGGACAACCTTGGATGTATGTACAGACTGGGGGACGAAAGGCTGAAGGGCAGCTCTGCAGAAAGGAATTTGGTAAATGACAGGGAGTGCCAAGCACATCCTGAAGTGCATCAAGCACAGCACTGCTAGCTAGTCAAGGGGAGTGATTGTGCTGCTCTACTCTGCACTGATGCAGCATTATGTTCAGTATACTGTGTGCAATTTTGGGCACCATAGTATGAGTCATACAACTGTTAGAGAGTATCCAAAGGAAGGCTATAAAGATGGTGAAGGGTCCAGACGGCAAGACAGGAGGAACGGCTGAGGTCCCTTGGTTTGTTCAGCTCCGAGCAGAGCAGGCTGAGGGGAGGCCTCGTGGCAGCCTGCAGCTCCCTCACGAGGGGAGCAGAGGGGCAGGTGCTGAGCTCTGCTCTTTGGGGACAGCGACAGGACCCGAGGGAACGGCATGGAGCTGGGACAGGGGAGGGTCAGGCTGGGTGCTGGGAAAAGGTTCTGCACCCAGAGGGTGGTCGGGCACTGGGACAGGCTCCCCAAGGCAGTGGTCATGGCACCAAGCTTGCTGGAGTTCAAGTGTTTGCATAATGCTCTCAGACACATGGTCTGATTTTTACATAGTTCTTTGTGGAGCCAGGAATTAGATTCGATAATCCTTGTGGGTGTCTTCCAACTCAAGATATTCAATGATTATGTACACTGTCAATTTCCCCAGGTGGTACAGAAATTTAAAAAAAAGATCTCCAAGAATAGGAGACATAACACATGATGTACAGCTCTGAGCTGTACAGACTCTGTCCATCCATTCTATCTTCAGATGAGTCAAGTTGAAAACCAGTATACTCATGTGAAATTGTTTACTTACCTGAATGTATTAGCCCTACTGGGAGATGCAAGTATATAGCCTAAGGACAGTATCATACTGATACAGTGATACTGGCAGCTTATAATACCACGATCATAGCCATTCCAAACTGATATATTTAATTGTTTGCAACTGGAAAGAAAAGGCAAACACAAATCACAATCGTTAAGGTTGAAAAAGACCTCCAAGATCATCTGGTCCGACCATCCCCCTACCACCAATGTCACTGACTAAACCATTTCCCTAAGCACCACGTCCAACATGTCCTTGAACACCCCCAGGGACGGTGACACCACCACCTCCCTAGGCAACCCATTCCAATGCCTGACTGCTCTTTCTGAGAAGAAATGTTTTATAATTTCCAACCTGAACCTCCCATGGCACAATTTGAAGCCATTCCCTCTGATCCTATCACTACTCATCTGAGAGAAGAGGCTGATCCCCAGCTCCCCACACCTTCCTTTCAGGTAGTTGCAGAGAGCAATGCGGTCTACCCTTAGCCTCCTCTTTTCCAGACTAAACAACCCCAGTTCCCTCAGCCACTGCTCATAGGACTTGTGTTCCAGGCCCTTCACCAGCTTAGTATGCTAAAAAGCACTGTTTTATAGTGCACAAGTTTGTTTTTCTTTGGCAAAATGTCCCCCATCTTACACTTCTAATAGTGCTTGTGAATCTATAAAGCTGTTGATCTTCATCCTTACAGTGCAGCTCACAGCTGGAGAAGGCAGCACGGCAGCTGTGCAGGCTTAGCAAGCCATTACAATAGGGGAAGAAGCTTATGAGAAATCATCATAATTGACTTTTCTTGGTATAGCTGTGATAGTTTAAAATTTGTCTCAGTTAAGGAACTGTTTTAGTTTTTCTCTGATTATATGAATTATATATTTGCTCTTTGAAGTTATGACCATATTAATTGCTATATAAATGACCATTTAATGTTCAGGGGAAGAAAAAAAGTGCTATAAGAACAAAGGAAAAGATCTTGTGTTTGAAGAAATCTGCTACCTGGTAAGAGAGAAAGAAATAGCTGTTAGGATGATTATTCTGTGTATGAGATTTTGTAAAGGGCAGAACATCAACTGGTGTAAATCAGTCTAGTAGCATTAGTAGAGCTACTCTGTATCATGTGAATTGAAAATCTAAAAGGCCTGTGATTTTTCAAAACCCCTAGGGAACTCAAAAATAGTACTTTGACCAGCAGGCAGATTTTCCACAGCTGCCCTGTCTCTATTTCCAACAAAATCATTAGGAATGAGTAGTAAAAATGTGTATGACTTACTCCTAGCTTGTTCCAATTTATTCTCTATTCTTGTTTTTTTTTTTTTTTTTCATTAGATCTAAACTAATGTTGGGTTTATTCAGCAAAGAGGTATTTGAATATGTAGCATGTTTTGTTTATTTTATGAAATGCTCAGTGTTTCTGAGATAAGAGGACTGCTTTAAAAACAATAGTCTGATACTAAAGGAAAAGGAAATACAAATGATTTAATTAGTGTATGCTATCAGGAGTTAATAACTGAAAGACAGTTATGCAGTAAACCATAAAATCAATGGTTCAAAGCCATGTGAAGTAAGTAGGATTTTTTTTGGCTACTTGAGTTCTTATTTTTTCCATTTATGCATGTGGAGCATGAAGACTTTTTTTTTTTTTTACTGAACTTAAAGGTTAAACTTTCAAAACTAATGGAAAATGCATTCCCTCAGACTTACCAAAATCATTCCTTACTTACTGCGTAATTTGCTTCGGCAGTAATGTAAGAAGAGGAATAATTTTTCTGTCTGTACTCAGTTTCTACTCAGGAATTTTTCTCAGGATACATAATCTGTTAATACCTTTGGAATGAAGTAGTAGAACAATTAGCACAAGAACAAGGAGTTTCAAGTGTGTCAGTGTTGTTCTGTTAGAGTTCCACCTCTGCGTCTTGATATAATTAACACTGTGCCTCAGTATGTATATCATACAGAGAGACAAGTTCAGATCTTCCCTCCTCTTTACTCGGGTAAGTTTAGCAGAAATACATAAGAAACACAAGTTTTCAATTTTCATGCATTGAACAATCTTGCCACAAGCTGCTGCAACAGTTACATTTCATGGCTGGCTTTGGTCTTTTGTTGTTGGAAGACAGTGTTAAGTCAGATACCAGTTGAGAAGAGGCTGTGGTGATGCCTTCAGCATTCTTACCTTTAAATTGTTAGTTCAGTAGTTCTTGTTGCTTTTACATGTAGCTTTCTTGGTCTTGTTGATCTAACAAAACCAGCTGCAAAGTAGAACTGATTATTTAAGACTGTTTAAAAATACTTGAGCATCAAAATAATTGCAGTTGTCTTCTGTGCCATGTAGTCGTAAATTGAAGGGCATTCATTGACAAGAGGTGTTGGTTTATAAATATGATGTACACTTTAAAATTATCATGATTCTCTGCACTGACAATCTCAAAACTTATATAACCTTAGAAAGTATCTCTTTTTTGAAAGAATGCACCTTTGCAATATTCATAAACCCCATCATGTTACAGTTATTCACAACTGTATGTATATACAAGATCAAAATTCCCACAGCTGTAAAAATTACAAAATAAATAAAAGATTAGAAGTTGCAAAAAAGTTGATTGAAAAATTCAAACCCTGTGTTCTCTATATTGTGCATTACCTTCCCAAGGATGGCTGGATTCCAAGATGGATGAAGCAGTTCACAAACCTATGGTTTACTTATGTCTTTGGCAAGCTATTGCAAATTTCAAATTTTGCTTATTCTATATTTTAAAGTATAATATAAACTTGTTGAAGAATGGCTCAAAGAGCAAGGGCACATGTCCCTAGAGGAATTGTACAAGCAAGGCAAAGAAAATGCAGAGTTTATAGCCATAGAGTAGGATGGATGAGAAGTATTCTTGTGAAAATATGCAAGGAGCAGTCTGTCCTTCAGAGAGAGAGAAACAGCTGGATCTGAGGCCTAGGAAGATAAGGGAGTAGCTTATGCGCTATAACCGCAAGTAGGAGAAACAGTATTTTTTGCAACGCTTTTAGGCTTAGCCAATAGGATAGTGACCAGTAGGCATAATTATAGCTGTGTGTATAAATATACAGATATCTGCGCAATAAAGTTGAAGCTTGTATTACCACTCATATTGAGTCAATCACTTGCTTCCCCGCGCTGAAATTGGAGGGTCTCACACCCGCATAAACCAATGAAGAACTTGCAGGATAATGTATTTCACTTTTTTAAGCATTTCATAATTGTTTTACTCTTTCATTAAGAACAGAAAAAATATATTTTTTAAATTTGATAGCAAAATTGTAAAGAAAATGGTTAAAAATGCTGGTAGAGGAAATAGCTAAAATAACTACTGTTAAATTATTAATTGCAGTAAGGAAAAATGTGAATCAGTTTTATCGATGAGTCATACGTGTTAATGTGGAGCACAGTTAAAGTAAAATATAAATAAAGAATCATAGAACAGCTCGGATTGGAAGGGAACACCAGCTAACTCCAACATTTCTTCCATGGGCAAGGAAGCCACCCACCATATCAGGTTGCCAAGGGCCTCATTCAACCTGGCCTTGAACAGCTGCAGGGATGGGGCATCCACAGCTTCTCTGGGCAGCCTTTTCCAGTGCCTCAACACCCCCTGACTGAAGAATTGTCTGACTGAGCGAAAAATTGCTCTCCATCTTTTTTATAAGCCCCCTTTAAGTATTGAAAAATTGCAGTGAGGTCACCCCAGAGCTCTTTCAGCCTTTCTTCATAGGAGAGGCGCTCCAGCCCTCTGATCAACTTCATGGCCTTCCTATGGACCCATTCACACAGACCCACATCCTTCTTGTGCTAGGGGCTCCAAACTTGGACACAGTGCTCAAGCATCTCTCAAGGGCAGAGTAGAGGGGGACAATTACCTCCCTCGGCCTGCTTTGATACAGCCCAGGATACGGTTGGCCTTCTGGGCTGAAAGCACGTGCTGCTGGCTCATGTTGAGCTTTTCATCCGCTCCCAGGTCCTTCTCTGCAGGGTTGCTCTCAGTGAGTTCTTCTCCCAGTCTGTACTTATGTCTGGGATTACCCCGACCCAGGTGCAGCACCTTGCACTTGGACTTAGGTTCACATGGGCCCACTTTGCAAGCTTGTTCAGGTGTCCAGGCTTGTTAGTCACTGTCAAGTCCAGTTTTTGTTGCACATACCACAAATATCAGTCCATCAGGAGGTTAGTTTTAGTCTCTATACAGAGATTCCTGGGGAAAGGTTTGATATCACTGGAAAATAAATATAACTAAAGTCACAAAATTTATTATATTGTTTGTAGTTTAGTTGTTTGGTTTTGTTTCATTTTTCTAACTATAGCGTGTTTGTTTACATGGTACTCTTATGTCTTAGTTATTTTGCATAGGTATTTCACTAGACAGTAGACAAGAAAAGTCAGTGATAAATTATTTGTTATTTTTTGTTGGTTTTATTGGTTGTTTGGTGTTTTTTCTTTCTTTCTTTTTTTTTTTTTTTTTAATTTTTTCAGTGCTTGTTGCATTTGTGTCTTACTTTGTTAGACCAATTCAGTCTCTGGCCATATTGTAAAGTTGCCTTTCTCACTTATTCCTGTATTAAATTTATATTTCATTTGTATCTTCACATTTTGTGCTGTCAACTATAGATTTTTTTAATAAAGTATTTTATTCTATGTTGTTCTGTGTTTATCAGTTTGTTGTGATAGAATTCCGCAGTATTTCTTTATACAAGAAATATGATAGCAAAATAGTTATCCTTTTTGAGCTATGCTGATAGTGTTTATCAAGCTAGCTGTGCATTATAATTGATGAAAATAATTGGGAGTCTTGAATTATTTTTAGGAGTCTAGCTTGTGGCTTTGCATGTTTTTTGTATGCATCCCTGTGTGTCCCCCCAAAGTCTTACATGATACTTCTTGTACCTCACAGTCAAAACCAAAATATTAACCATCAATTTTGGTTATACTTTTGGTTATACAATTGCTATACAAGTATGTCTGCTGGAGATACAAAGAAACTTTAAGGATATTTAAGTCAAATTTTAAAAAGAAAAGGAAAAAAACAAACAAACGAAAACACAAAAAAAACTTGTTGGTCATTTATAAGAGTAGGTCAGACAGTTCAAGGATAGCCAATCCTGCTTTGTGGTGAGGTATTAGATGTCACAGAAAGATACTAGATGTTCTGTGCCCCAACCACACTCACAAAGATTGCTGGAAACCTTATGTTAAAAGATATTTTTATTTTTTTTTTTACTTCCATTGTCTGAAGATTTGAGAAATGCCTTAAAGTTACAATATGGTTTTGTTCTTATACTATTCTTTTTGATGACTTTTATTCATTTATAATTTGGTTTTGCTCTCTAGCTAGAATTATTCATTATTCAGAAAGTTAGAATGTACAATAAGGGTAATCTCTGTTGCCACAAAACAGGTTTTCAGATGTTCCAATGAATACTTCAGCAATTTTAATAAAAGTCCATTTTGTGGTAAAATTGCTGCACATATGCTGCATGTCATCATCCACATTCATTTATACTACATAAAATATATGTTGGGAATTGGCATACAGGACGTGGACATGTGCCCGTGGAACAATTGTTCAATTTGAGCTTGCCTTAAGCAACCAGAAGCAGGCCTTAGAAAATCTCATGGCCTACTGTAGCTGAGCAAACCAAGCTACCAGTGTAACTGTGAGAAGCTCCCACGGCAATGTCTCCCACATCCCCCAATTAAGGAACTCAGAAATATATTGTTACCAGCAGCTGGCCTCAAGGACAAGGTCTACGTGACCGCTAATCACAAGGGGGGTTGTTTTCTTATAGTTGTTTGTCTGAGTGCTTTTGACCAATAATCTTGTGTGAAACACTGTCCGCCCCTGTCAAGTTCACTATAAAAGTTAGGCTATTCGGGCAATAAAATGGAGCAGCATGATCTGACTCAACTGGTGTCTGTCGTGCTTTCGGCCGTGCTTCACAACAAATGGCGCCCGAACAGGCTGCGACCCGAACAGGCTGACACCAGCGGTGCCGGGACATCGCAGTGCAGCGGGACACCAGACAGACATTGCAGCGGCGCCGGGACATCGCAGCGCAGCGGGACACCAGCGGTGCCAGCACATCGGAGCACAGGGAGACCAGCGGCGCCGGGACATCAGAGCTGCGCCGGCACATCACAGCAGCGGTGCCGGGACATCGGAACAGCGCCGGGACACCAGAGCAGCAGTGCCGAGACATCGGAGCGGCACCAGGACATTGAGAAACTCCGAGCACCAACCCAGACAAAGGACCCGCGGTGAGACAAGGGGAAGGGAAACCGCGGGGGTACGCGGGGAAACAAAGGTTATTATATTGACACTGCCAGGGAATGCCACTATTGAACAAATGTTAGAAAGAATGAGCAGGGTTCCAGCAGGGCCCCAAGCCATATTAGTAGAAGTAGTACAAAGGCAACCTCGAGCTCCATCTCGGCGAGAAAATCAATGCTTCCGGTGTGGAAAGAAGGGACACCATCGCCGTGACTGTAAAGGACGACAGGTGTGGTGTGAAAACTGTAAGTCAAGGAATCACAATATCGTGGTATGCAACCGCTCAGGAAACGGCAGACCGAGCGCGTCGAATCGCATGCCAGAGGTACAGGAATCAGGACCCTGCAGTCTGTCTGACGTAACCATGGAGGCAGCGGCAGCTGTGCTGAGCTGTGCTGCTTCACTCTAGCATTCTTTTTATAAGAGGTTTATCTTGCAATGCAAAAAAGACTATTCGTCCCCAGATCGGTGTTATAACTATGTTTCTGGATAACATTCCATGGGGTTGCCACATTCTACGGATTACTAATGACGATTTAGCTCTATTGCGGGGCAGGAGTGCAGAGACGCAGATTACACTGCCAAATGACCACCGGCAAGCTCTTTCACAAACAGCTTCTAAGGTTGCAGCTGGCACTGTCTGCAGCCATATAGCAGACGTTACACTCTCTTTCCTAACTAGTAATCGTGTCTCATGCATTTGTGGTGAATGGTCAGTGGCAAAAAGAAAAGGGGGAGAGTAAGGGCCGACAAAGACAGAAACGGTACCAGGAGGATGCCACTGACACTAACAGCACGGGTAATAGGAGTAGTATAAGTGACACAGGTGCGGGGCGGCGGCGGGCGCTGCCGTGCTGCGGGGCGCTCTGCCTGCTGCTCGCCCTCACCTGCCTGTGCACTGCTGCCAACGGTGCTAGAGCAAAATGTGAAGACTGCTCAGATGGCAGTGATGAGAGTGCTTGTGTGAAGAAGACATGTGCTGAATCTGACTTTTTGTGCAACAGTGGTCAGTGTGTGCCAAACAGATGGCACGGTGATGGGGATCCAGACTGTGAAAATGGGTCTGATGAGAGTGCTGAGCTGTGTCAGGTAAATGAAATCAGCTGTGGTCCTCAGTCAGTCCAGCGTATCCCAGTGTCCTGGAAATGTGATGGTGAAAAGGACTGTGACAGTGGAGAAGATGAAGAGAATTGTGGCATTGTGACTTGTAGTGCAGCAGAATTCACATGCACTAGTGGGCAATGTATTTCCAAAAGCTTTGTCTGCAATGGTCAAGGTGACTGCTCCAACCACTTGGATGAATCTTTGGAGCAGTGTGGCCGCCAGCCTGCACCTCTGGTGAAGTGTTATGTGAGTGAGGTGCAGTGCGGCTCAGGTGAAGAAGACTGTGACAGAGATCCTGATTGCAAGGATGGAAGTGATGAAATTAACTGCCCTTCTCAGACCTGCAGGCCAGACCAGTTCAGATATGAAGATGGGAACTGTGTCCATGGGAGTAGGCAGTGCAGTGGTGTGAGAGACTGTCTGGATGGCACTGATGAAGCAAACTATAACAATGTTATTCAGTGCTCTGGACCTGGCAAATTCAAGGGCAGAAGTGGAGAATGCATAGATATCAATAAAGTGTGTAACCAGCAGAGAGACTGCAAGGACTGGGGTGATGAGCCCCTGAAGGAATGCATCATAAATGAATGTGACTGTCCAGCTGGGTTTGAGTTTGTAGACAAGAGAAACTGTGGAGATACCGATGAATGCCAAAACCCTGGTATCTGTAGTCAAATCTGTATCAACCTGAAGGGTGGCTACAAATGTGAATGTAGCCGTGGCTATCAGATGAATCCTGCTACAGGATCCCGGGATATAGCCATAGTGCAGGTTGCCATAGTGCAGGTTATTGCCATAGTGCAGGATCTCAGGATATAGCCATAGTGCAGGTTATTGCCATAGTGCAGGATCCCAGGATATTGCCATAGTGCAAGCTAAAAGCATAGGAAATTGGTGCCGGCAAAAATCATAGAAAAATGGATTTATTACAGCGCTTTTTAGAAAAAACGGGGAGTCAATTGTAAGCAACTAGCAGGACTAGTTGCGATCGGTCGAGCAAAATCATGTTTCACAAGTACGGAGTCATTGTTTGAAGTAGCCACTTGGAGAAATTTAAGGGAATGTACTGTTTAAACCTTTTTGATCATAATGAGTCAATTCACAACTTCATTACTTTCCTGAAAGAGCACATGAGAAATCCTTTCAATCAATGGTTCACTGATCTGTTTGAAACAATGCATAGATGGTTACTGGGATTAATCAAAGAGGGATTAAGGATTCTGTTCGCTGTGGTGTCAATCATCATTGCATGTAGTATTGTGATAAATGTGGTTAAAGGGTTACTTGCAAAAATGTTATAGAGATTTTGAAGTGGTGCCGGAAACAGGTACCCAGTGGATCACTGCAAAGCGGACTGAAGCAGCTTTAGAATCTGCACACGCCGAAGACGACCAGGAAGAGGTTCCTGATAATTATTCTGACAATGACGTGGGCTGTGACACCTCAAGGACTGTCAAGAACAGCCTTCGATCACCATCGTGATTAGGTTTAAGTGTGTTACTATTAAGTTGTGTTACTTACTATTAAATTGTGTTACCATTAAGTGCTTACAGTAATTGTAGTGTTATTAGGGTTAAGTTGTATAGTTGTGTTATGTTATGTATTTGACATCTGATGTAAAACCAAGTACTGCTTGTACAAAAAGAATACGGGGGAATTGTTGGGAATTGGCATACAGGACGTGGACATGTGCCCGTGGAACAATTGTTCGACTTGAGCTTGCCTTAAGCAAGGCAAGCTGTCGGGAGCTGTCTTGGGCAGAGTGACCACGAAATGGTGGAGTTCACTATTCTTGGCGAGGCCAGGAAGGGGACCAGTAAAACCGCTGTATTGGACTTTCGGAGGGCTGACTTTGAGCTGCTCAGGACACTAGTTGGTGGAGTCCCTTGGGAGGTGGTTCTGAAGGGCAGAGGGGTCCAGGAAGGCTGGGCGCTCTTCAAGAGGGAAGTCTTAATGGTGCAGGAACGGTCTGTCCCCACGTGCCCAAAGACGAGCTGGCGGGGAAGAAGACCAGTCTGGCTGAACAGAGAATTGTGGCTTGATCTTAGGAGAAAAAAGAGGGTTTATAATCTTTGGAAAAGTGGGCAGGCCACTAGGGAGGACTATAAGGATGTAGCGAGGCTGTGCAGGGACAAAATTAGGAAGGCCAAAGCTCATCTGGAGCTCAATCTGGCTACTGCCGTTAAAGATAACAAAAAACATTTCTATAAATACATCAACACAAAAAGGAGGACTAATGAGAATCTCCATCCTTTACTGGATGCAGGGGGAAACTTAGTTACAAGAGATGAGGAAAAGGCGGAGGTGCTCAATGCCTTCTTTGCCTCAGTCTTTAGCGGCAATACCGGTTGTTCTCTGGATACTCAGTACCCTGAGCTGGTGGAAGGGGATGGGGAGCAGGATGTGGCCCTCACTATCCATGAAGAACTGTTTGGTGACCTGCTATGGCACTTGGATGTGCACAAGTCGATGGGGCCGGATGGGATCCACCCAAGGGTACCGAGAGAACTGGCAGAGGAGCTGGCCAAGCCACTGTCCATCATCTATCAGCAGTCCTGGCTATTGGGGGAGGTCCCAGTTGACTGGCGGCTAGCAAATGGGACGCTCATCTACAAGAAGGGCCGGAGGGCAGACCCGGGAAACTACAGGCCTGTCAGTTTGACCTCAGTGTCAGGGAAGCTCATGGAGCAGATCCTCCTGAGAGTCATCACGCAGCACTTGCAGGGCAAGCAGGCGATCAGGCCCAGTCAGCATGGCTTTATGAAAGGCAGATCCTGCTTGACGAACCTGATCTCCTTCTATGACAAAGTGACGTGCTGGGTGGACGAGGGAAAGGCTGTGGATGTGGTCTACCTTGACTTCAGCAAGGCTTTTGACACCGTCTCACACAGCATTCTCCTCAAGAAACTGGCTGCTCTTGGCTTGGACTGGCACACGCTTCGTTGGGTTAGAAACTGGCTGGATAGCTGGGCCCAAAGAGTTGTGGTGAATGGAGCCAAGTCCAGTTGGAGGCCAGTCACTAGTGGCGTCCCCCAGGGCTCGGTGCTGGGGCCGGTCCTCTTTAATATCTTCATCGATGATCTGGACGAGGGCATTGAGTGCACCCTCAGTAAGTTTGCAGATGACACCAAGTTAGGTGCGTGTGTCGATCTGCTTGAGGGTAGGAAAGCTCTGCAGGAGGATCTGGATAGGCTGCACCGATGGGCTGAGGTCAACTGCATGGAGTTCAACAAGGCCAAGTGCCGGGTCCTGCACCTGGGGCGCAATAACCCCAAGCAGAGCTACAGGCTGGGAGAGGAATGGTTGGAGAGCTGCCAGGCAGAGAAGGACCTGGGAGTGATGGTGGATAGTCACCTGATTATGAGCCAGCAGTGTGCTCAGGTGGCCAAGAAGGCCAACGGCATCCTGGCTTGTATCAGAAACAGTGTGACCAGCAGGGCTAGGGAGGTGATCGTCCCCCTGTACTCGGCTCTGGTGAGGCCGCACCTCGAGTACTGTGTTCAGTTTTGGGCCCCTCGCTACAAGAAGGACATCGAGGTGCTTGAGCGGGTGCAGAGAAGGGCAACGAAGCTGGTGAGGGGCCTGGAGAACAAGTCCTACGAGGAGCGGCTGAGGGAGCTGGGCTTGTTCAGCCTGGAGAAAAGGAGGCTCAGGGGCGACCTTATCGCTCTCTATAGGTACCTCAAGGGAGGCTGTAGTGAGGTGGGGGTTGGTCTGTTCTCCCACGTGCCTGGTGACAGGACGAGGGGGAATGGGCTTAAGTTGAGCCAGGGGAGTTTTAGGTTAGATGTTAGGAAGAACTTCTTTACTGAAAGGGTTGTTAGACATTGGAACAGGCTGCCCAGGGAAGTGGTGGAGTCACCATCCCTGGAAGTCTTCAAAAGACGTTTAGATGTAGAGCTTAGGGATATGGTTTAGTGGGGACTGCTAGCGTTAGGTCAGAGGTTGGACTCGATGATCTTGAGGTCTCTTCCAACCTAGAAATTCTGTTATTCTGTGATTCTGTGAACCAGAAGCAGGCCTTAGAAAATCTCATGGCCTGCTGTAGCTGAGCAAACCAAGCTACCAGAGTAACTGTGAGAAGCTCCCATGGCAATATCTCCCACATCACCCAATTAAGGAACTCAGAAATATATTGTTACCAGCAGCTGGCCTCAAGGACAAGGTCTACGTGACCGCTAATCACAAGGGGGGTTGTTTTCTTGCAGGTGGGGTTGTTTTCTTGTAGTTGTTTGTCTGAGTGCTTTTGACCAATAATCTTGTGTGAAACACTGTCCGCCCCTGTCAAGTTCGCTATAAAAGTTAGGCTATTCGGGCAATAAAATGGAGCAGCATGATCTGACTCAACTGGTGTCTGTCGTGCTTTCGGCCGTGCTTCGCAACAAATATAGTTGTTCCAACATAGTTTGAATAGCTCCATGCTTTGAGATAACTGCAGTTATCATTTGTTTGTTTAATCACAGAATGTGAGCGATAAGAGGAATATACTAATATTTCAAGAGTTCTCTTGAATGACATTTGTAGCTATCTCTAACTTTGTATTAGTTTAAATAGTGTGATCATTGCAGTATATGATTTCTCAATTTTTAGTTATGTAAAAATGAATTAATTTACTGAGCAGATTATATGTAATTTCGAGGCTTTCCATTATTCCAACTTTGGCCTTCATTTCAACTGGGGTTATTTAAATTTATATCCTTTAAATTTATTTTGGAATCTTTTTATAACTATTGGAAAAAAAAAATAATACCACAAGCCCAGTAAGTCTGTTCAACAATAGTTGATGGAGAGAGGAGGATCAATAGAGGGTGATACAATGCAGAGTTACAAAAAAATAAGAATGTTTGGATAAAAGTAGACACTAGTTTGAGTATAAAAACATGGTAATATTTGTGAAGTTTCATGGGGTTTAAATGGGAACCAAGATGCTAGGTCTTTATAGATTGATTTATGTGATAGGAATGTGGAGAAAACAGGAGGCTTTTTTAGCGTCTGTAGCTGATTTGGTTATGATTACTGAGTAACTGAAACTCAGTTTGGCTAAAACTTGTGTCTTTGCACATTTGTAACTTGTGCTAGTCAAAAAGAAATATTACAAAGAGTTAATTTCCATAATCACAAATATATTTCCATAATAACATGTTCTTGATGCATTCAGTCAAGGATCTATTTTGATATGTATTGTCAGTTTCTTTCCAAAACTAAATGATACCATGTTTGTTATCAATAGAGAAAGAATGAAATATGTGAGGGAGCATTTATCCTTTTTTATTTATTTATTTATTTATTTCTATAGTGTTTGTTACTAGCAATCCCAACATTCTGACAAAATAAGTGCTACTAGTTTGGCATTTTATAAATAACATAGTTAGGGAGGTAGAAAGCATAAATTTCTTTCTCAACACCCAATAATCCCACTCAGTTCAGGGAAGGAAGCGTGATGGCATGCTTCTTCAGCCAAAATGATTCACCGTCTTCTGTTATATCATAATTTTCTCCCTGCACAGTAAATACAAATGGAAAGTGTTGATTTGACTTGAACAAATCTACAAGGCAAAATTTCTGGCAATAGAATAAAGTATTGTATGTTTCTAAATTACCTAATCAAGTAGATATTTCATTTTTTAAACATTTGTCAGGTTTTTGTTTAGACTTTATTTTAATAAGGACGCTGATCCTTCAAGATTGGAGACTGTGTTTTCTGCAGGGAAAACAAATATTTGATCTGTTGTGGTTTGGCATAAGAAAATAACATTGTTCATTAAATATATTTACTTTGTTCCCATATATTTTGTCTAGACTTATGGTGTATTATTTAAGAATTTTTTGAAATCTCTTAAATGTAAAGCTCTCAGCACCCTGAGAGCAAACTAAAAAAGTCTGGAGGAAGTCAGCAAAAATCCCCTAGAAAAAAAAAAAACAATGATAGTACATAGCCACACATCTAAAGACTGAGCAGAACACTACACTTGAAAATTTGGCTGATTCTAAGGTTTTGTATGTCAGTAAGGAAAGATGTATGTATATATATTTGTGTGTTAAAATGCATATAAATAGCACTCTAACTTGTGGTTAAAATTTATGTTCACAACTGTGATGTCCTTGTCCTACAACTGAGCTCCTGATTTTGTAGGAAATGAGGCAACTGAGCAGTAGCTATGAGGTAAATTAGTGTCTGTATTGTTTTTGCTGCATTTTATAAGCTGGGTAGCTTCATGGCTTAGTAACACTCATATGGAGTGCATCCAGAGAAAACTCACTCATAATATAGCCTAGTTTTGGTGTTTCAGCATACACTTCCCTGTCAATCTATGTTGACCCAATACTGCAGTGTTGACTTATGAATAAAGAGAAAACGTATCATCTAGATTTCATGTCTAGACAACTAAGCTTGTCAAATTGTTTGGATGTTACCCTTTCAAACCGAGGGTGTGCCTAGTTCATTTTTTAATTACTCTCTTCAGAACTGGCTTGCTTTTACTGACTTCTATACACAATTATTAAGCATCTGCAAATTTAATTCTAGGTGTTCCATTAGTCTGTTTTCTTCTTGAAGTGATAAAGCATGAACAGTGTTTCATTTGATCGCTTCCTTTGTTGGATATATTGAGGCACCAAATCTTAACTTATTTCAGTCAAATGGCAATACACAGCTAATTACTTGACCTTTTTTTCTTTTTTTTCTTTTTCCTCTTCTAGAGTCTGGGATTTGGAAGGAAATGAGAAGGCCCATTTTGTTTTACGTTCTCCTGGAATGAGCATGTGCTGGCATCCTGATGAGGCTTTTAAGGTTGTGCTTTACAGCTCTTCATCACTACCACCCTTAAAATAACAGGAGGATGTACTTCTCTAACTATGAATCTTTGATGCTATAGTAAGATTTAAGTTTGGGGAGCCTGTGGATATTGGAACTAGATACTGGAAAGATCTGCTAATGTGAAATGACTGTAAATAAATTCTCAATCAGATTCTTCTCTTTTTACTGTCAATCCCTTGCTCTTCCCATGAGAAATACTCCTTAGTGATTACATACATCATTCACTGTTGACTGCATAATAACTTACAGTTACCAGAGGACAAATTGTATCAGTCATGATAGCAAGATTCACTGATAACACTCCTGTAAAGCAAGCCAAGTATCTGTTTGAAGTTACCAAGAGAAAAATATTCAGCTTCATTAGCTGAATTACTCTAGTCCTTGCAGTCTTGGATTTATTATTCCTGTTGTGTGAATCAATAACTGCCTTAAGTAGCTGCAAATAGCTGTTCAGGTTACCACAAAAACACACTGAACAACAGAAAAAAAGCAGTCAAATCAGGTATCAAAATATTTATTTAGCTATAGAGAGGAAGGCTTGGTGTTCTTCCTATAGTTTCCAGCAGTATCTTAGGCCTTACTAAGAAGACTATTGTCATCAAACTTGAATGTTTGCCACTATATTTGGTACGGGGCAGTTTAGTTCACACAACAAATTTACTAGATTACCCTTAAGCTAATTAGGGTCCTGATAAGACCTAATTAGCCCTATTTTTTCTGTGCAAAAATATTGAAATATTACACCAATCTTACATATTAGCATGTTTTTAGTCTGACCCTTATCAAAGAGCAGGCAAAGGAGATTTTTTTTTTTTAGTAAATAAAATCCCCTTCAAAAACTAATAAAATCTTACAGACTGGTGGTTACTGAAAAGTTTATTGAAGTTCAAAATCCTTGGTGCACCATGTCTTCTAGTTTGCAGCAGAGTGTGTTTCTGTGACAGCCATGTTTTCCCAAGCAGCTTTGGATGTTGGGGGACGGGAGTAGGTGTCGATGGGAGAGGAGGGGACAGAGTATTTTTAATGCTGCTTTGCCTTCCTTAACTGTTGTTCATGACTCTCTGAAAGGCATCCTCCTCATTCAGAATGCATTTTGTAATCATTTAATAAGGAAACTCTGTCTACGTTGCTTAACAAAAAACAAATATATTCTATTAACAGCAAAAGCTTAGATAAAATCTGCTTAATTACAGGCTAAGTTTTATTAATTTCTCTTACAGCTGATGGTAGCAGAGCAAAATGGGACAATACGATTCTATGATCTAATTACACAGCAGGCCATCCTCTCCGTATAATGTGAACAAATGCCACTGATGTCAGCAGACTGGTGTTTAAAGAATACTCTTAAAATTGGAGCAGTTGCGGGAAATGATTGGCTCATATGGGATATCACTCGCTCCAGGTATTTTTATGCACAGGACATGTATTTCTTCTGAATCTCCTTAAGCAGCCCATGAAGTAATGGGGCTACTTTGGTAAGATAGCAGTTAAATGCTCAGTGTATTACACCTCCTTTTCAGTAAATAAATGAACATTCTTCAGCAGCTATGGAATCAGTACAGATCGTTCTTTTTCATGCTTATTTCTATCAGTATTTATGTGTAAAAAATAATATGCTGTTTCTTTTGGTCCACTTCAGACAGCATCTCTACTGTTTACCTCTCATTGTAAGGTTTATGCATTTATTACAATCATAAATACCTCAGTAGAGTCACTACCTACTTCAGTTTTCTTCTTCCAAATTGAAATGTAAGCTGCAGGAAAGCTGTTTTTCCCTCAGCTTCTTCACAAAGAGTAGACAATGTTTCCCCTTCATTGCTTAAAAGTATGGTTTGGATACTTAATGCGTAGTTGTTTGCAGAACAGTTTTTTATATGGAATGTCTGTTTTAGTTATCCGCAGGATAAGAGACCTGTCCATGTTGATCGAGCCAGATTATTCAGGTATAAGTGCTATCTATATTTTGTTATCTCAGTTTTGTTTTTGATATAGTCTGTGTATATGCAAGCACTTACTTGGGAGTTTAGAGAGAACTGTGTCTCTTCACTCACTTTTCGTGGGACCTGCTCCATAATCTTAGTGAAATTTATGAATAACCATTAATTTTTTGTGTAACACAACATGCATACAGGGCTGTGGGCGGTGAATCATTTACAAGCCCTTTCTCTGAATTTATTTCTTTGGTATCAGTGGACTATCTGATGGCTTCACACAGTTACTCACAAGGGAGAGAACTCCAGCTGTGTGCACTTTTGTTAGGAATATTGGAAAGGTATGTTCATTTAATTCATAGGTGGTCTCGAGTGAATGAAAACCTGTTTGCAACCACTGGATATGCAGGAAAGACAACTACTCAACTGCTTGTTCATCATTTAGGACATCCCCAGATAAATTTTGAATTCAGCTTTTGGATGGAATTGCATCTGTCCTTTTCAAATCAAACTCATAAATAGTTAAAAGCTGTAGCTAAAAACTAGCTCAAACCATCCAGAAATGCTGCTTGGTCATTTTTTTTAATTGTTTTTTTTTTTTTTGTCTCGTCCATTCTAAAAAAATAAAACTCCCACACACTATTCAACCTGTTATTTAAAATGCAGTTTGATCTGTATATTGTATTTTACTTTGTCTCATTCATACAAAGAGAAAAAAAAATAGCTATTTATTTAATAAGTTCTTTTTTATTTGTAATTCTAAGGATGCAAAAATCATCTGGTTGTGTATTTTTGAGGTTTGAATTAGTAATGATCATATGTTCAGAGACAGTGCAAGTAAAGCACAGGAAGTATTTTGGTTTTGCTGATGTTAGTGTACATTTGCAAAGTTTACAAAAAAAATATTATTTGCAAACATAGTAGTTGTGAGTACACATAATAACAGGAAGTAATTTCATTACAACAATTTCTAGGTTTGAAAGCATGCACTAAAAATAACATTGTTAATAAAAACAATGAAAATAGGTAAATAGTTTGTTATCACAGAAGTTTTTGATTCATCGTCCTTAAGTGTAGTAAGTAGCTACTGGAACTGGGTAGCAGATAATCAGATTTTTCAGTGTGATTTCTATTGTGTTTTCACTGTGTTTATTAAGGAGTATTAGATATGTGGGGATTTGCTCATGTAACTTGGTCTGTGTGGTATAATAATCGCTCAGGGTAAGTTGTATTGATATTAGTCTTGTTCTTTTTTTAAGCCCATTCTTACTGGTACTGCAGCTGTAGGATCTGGACTGACATGGCACAGAACTCTTCCCTTATGTGCAGTTGAAGGAGACCATAAAATTTTCTTTTGGGTAACTGAAATGTAAAATAAGCATTTGCTTCCAATATTCATACATTTGACACTTTGTTACTTACCTTAAAATATACACTTTTTAAATGTTGTATTTAGTGTGAATTTATTTTTTAAAAGCTTTTTAAAGAGATTTTGTATCTGACAGTTGTTTTCAGAGAGTACCTACAGCAAGAACAGCTGTCTTTGCCTTAACTTTCTGTACCATCACTGTTCTATATGAAAGAAATACAATATGTAGTGTCTTAAAATGTTGTCTGTGCATGTGTTTGTTGAATAAAGTATTTCCACAAACTGGGAAGAAGCGAATGGTGTAATCATTATAACTAAGCAGTATTATTTCTATTAAGATAATGTAGGGTTTCAGTTCCAGTATACCAAACAGCTTGTGTTTTTTGTTTGTTTGTTGTTTTGTTCTTGTTGTTTTTTACAACCTTTTACAGGAAAATCAGAGTTTCAAAGTTCTCATTATTTATTTATTTTTTCAAAAAGATGTTCTACTGCTGCCCACTTTAAAATATAAAATATATAAAGTTGTTCTGTAACATTTCTTCTCCTGGAAGTCACACTCCATTTTTCTGTATGTTCCTATACACATTTAAAATATGTTCCTTCTTTTTAATGTGTTATCTCTTAAGGTTTTTAAGTCACCTTGGACTGTGGACTAATTTAAAAAAAACAATCATTTTAACACAAAGTTTTTGAATATCTACAGACAAAAAAAAATCAAGCTTAACTGCTGTTTATTTGTAGATTTATCTGAGCTACCAGCAAACTAAAAGACATATTCCAATATGTTATCATTATTGATTTATATTTATCAATGTAAATATTTTTTTAGAAAAACTATTTAGTAATTAAATTGGTACAGTTAAAACCTGTAAGGTCTTTTTAACTTCAAGGTTGTCCTATGTAGTCTAAATTGAATTACCCTCTTCTAAACAGGAGAGATTTGCTGTATGTTGCCACCATTTGCTTCTGTGTGAACTTTCTTAATATTCAGTAAAAACGTGCCACAATACAAACAAACAAAAAGCAATAATTAGACTAGACTGGGAACTTCCATTTGTTTAGCTAGTAATGCCCCAATAAATCGTGATATAATTAGGCAACTGCAACAATCTGAAAGACCTTTTTTCACTTTATCCAGTGGGGTTCCCATCTGCTACAGCTTCATCATCAGGTATCCTTACAAAGGGAACAAAACCTGCAATTATCACTGAATTTACTTCTCCTAATTTTGGAGGAAAGTAACTCCAAATCCCAAATATAAAAAACTTCTATAGGTAGAAATGTGAGGAGTCTCTGGCGTTAATCTGTTTGGACAATAAAACTTTTGCAGTTCCAGTTGTCTTTTTTGTATTATTCTTAAATGGGGAAATCTCAGATTGAATTTGTATTTCGTCTCTCAAAAGGAAGTAGAAGCAACTGTTCTAACATCAATTTGATCGTTTTCCAGAAGAGACCAGCTCTCTAGGTTCTTAGCCATAGAGAGTAAAAGACTGGAAAATGTCTGCATGCCACATGCACCAAGGATGCTCTTCCTAATGATGACTTCTAACAGAAAGATAGGAGAGAGTAATTAAACAACAGCATTTTAATTCTGGCAGACTCAGAAAGGGAATGTCACAGAATCACAGAATTGTAGGGGTTGGAAGGGCCCTCAGAGATCATCGGTCCAACCCCCCTCTGTAGTGGGTTTACGTGGCAAGGTTTTGGTAGCAGGGAGCCATAGGGGTGTTTCTGTGAGAAAGATCTAGAAGCTGCCCCATGTTTGGTAAGGGCCCCATTGTTTTCCAGATCTGAGCCAATAAGCGATGTTGTTTTGCGCCTCTGTGAGAGCATATTTAAGACAGGGAAAAAAAACGCTGCGCCAGACGGCAGCCGGGAGAGTCAAGGGAGTGAGAGAACAGCCTTGCAGGTGCCAAGGTCAGTGTAGAGGGAGGGGGAGAGGTGCTCCAGGCGCCGGAGCAGAAGTCCCCTGCGGCCTGTGGTGAGGACCATGGTGAAGCAGGATGTCCCCCTGCAGCCCATGGAGTACCACGGTGGAGCAGGGTTCCATGCTGCAGCCTGTGGAGGAGACCACGGTGGAGCAGGTGGCCCTGCACCGACGGAGGCTGCCGCCTGTGGAAGACCCCTGCCGGAGCAGATTCCGGGCCGGACCTGTAGCCCGTGGAGAGGAGACCACGCAGGAGCAGGTGATCTGGCAGGAGCTGCTGCCCGTAGGGGAGCCAGGTTGGAGAAGTTTTCTCCTGAGGGATGGACCCCGTGGTACGGACCCATATCTGGAGCAGTTCTGGAAGAGCTGCTGCCTGTGGGAAGCCCACGCCGGATCAGTTCATCAAGGACTGCATCCCGTGGGTGGGACCCCACAGCACAGGGGACGAGAGTGACCGAGAAGGAGCGGCAGAGAAGAAGTGCTGTAGACTGACCATAACCCCCATTCCCCATTCCCCTGCACCGCTCGGGGGGAGTAGGTGGAAGAGGGTGGATGGGGGGGAAGGTGCTTTTGGTTTGCTTTTTCCTTTGTTTTCTCACTTCTCTCGCTTGTTAGTAATAGGCAATAAATCTTACTATCTCCTTATGCCGAGTCCGTTTTGCCCGTTACAATAATTATTGCGTGATTTTCTTGTCCTTATCTCAACCCTTGAGCCCCTTTTCACATATTTTCTCCCCATTCCTCTTTGAGGAGGGGGAATGAGAGAGCGGCTGTGGTGGAGCTCGGCTGCCCACTCGAGCGGAACCATGACACCCTCCCAAAGCAGGTTCCCGAGAGCAGGTTGCCCAGGAAGGCATCCAGACGGGCCTTGAATATCTCCAAAGAAGGAGACTCCACAACCTCGCTGTGCAGCCTGTTCCAGTGCTCTGTCACCCTCACCGTGAAGTTCTTCCGCATGCTGCTGCGGAACTTCCTGTCATCCATGTTGTGGCCATTGCCCCTTGTTCTGTCCCCACAAAACAGGAAACTGGGATACCCTACAGGAAAAGAGCCACGGACTTCCTGGCTGACAACTGCAACATTTTTCAGGAAGCATTTCATCATTTAACCATTCTGCTTCCTACCTGGAAAAAAAAGAAATGCTCCTGTTAGTCCTGCACTGGTGAAGTATTTACAACCAGATGATGGCATGGAGAATGTGAAATATATGATAAAAAAAATGAAAAAATGTTACGTCTTTATGAATCACTGGAGTACTAAGTAGTACAGTCACTCTGTACTCTTTGCTCTCTTACTGCTATATGGAAGACTTACTGAAAATACCTAAAGAACATACCTAGAAATGACCTACAGAAAATAAAATATGATAACTTGGTAGATAGTCATCTTGCATGAAACCATACTGTGTTCTTACACACACGCCAAAACCACGATCTTCAGTCTTGATTAGTTAAATTCTGTACCAATATTTCTGAAGAGAAAACTGCTTGTTCAGAAATGAATGAGTTCCCCTTGATGTAACGCACTCCTGAGTGTTATTTCACAAAAAAAAAAAAAAAAAAAAAAAAAAAAAAAAAAAAAAAAAGTTTTAGATTATTAAATTATAAACAAGGCTAATGTTTTAATGTGTAAGATAAACCAAAATACTATGGAAACAGTATTTCTGTGCAAAGTGATAGTTGCCTAATGGATATTTTTTTTTCCCCGTTCGCAATTAACAAAATGGGTACAATCATCTGGCCAAGCTTTTAGTTAGAAATGATGCTGCTACTATCTTGAGATAGCTGGAAGCAAGTTTTCCTAGAATAAGATAGTTCAGTTGGAACGGACCTTCAAAGATCGAGTCTAACTGTCTGACCTATTCAGGGCTAACCAAAAGTTAAAATGTATTCTTGAGGGCATTGCCCAAATGCCTCTGGAACATGGGATGGGAAGGGAAGGGAAGGGAAGGGAAGGGAAGGGAAGGGAAGGGAAGGGAAGGGAAGGGAAGGGAAGGGAAGGGAAGGGAAGGGAAGGGAAGGGAAGGGAAGGGAAGGGAAGGGAAGGGAAGGGAAGGGAAGGGAAGGGAAGGGAAGGGAAGGGAAGGGAAGGGAAGGGAAGGGAAGGGAAGGGAAGGGAAGGGAAGGGAAGGGAAGGGAAGGGAAGGGAAGGGAAGGGAAGGGAAGGGAAGGGAAGGGAAAAGCTGGGGGTCGGGGGTGGGGGGGAAAGGTGTAGTCCTTAATTGGATAAAACACTAGAATTAAACTGTAATGTAGAGATCTTGTTTGTATGATACACATATGTGAATTCAGCTTAAAGGTCTAAATTCAGGCTTCTCTCATGTTGCAGCAAAAAGAGGTTGGCCAAATACCTCTGCCTCCCACACTTAAGATATTTGTAACATTAATAAGATCCCCAATTCACCTTCAGGTGAATGCTTGCAAAGTTCACACTAAATTGGCAGGCAGTAACAACCTTTGATTTAATTTCTGAGCTAGCTTTTACGAAGAAGCTGAGAAACCAATGGCTTTGGAGAGTCCAAACCTGAAAAAACAGAGAACAGAGTTCAGAAGCTATGAGAAGAGACATATTGAGCCTTTACTCTTTTAAGAATATTATAATGGATACAAATTTGAGAAGTATTTTAAATTATAAAACCCCATTCCTTTAACATGCCAAATACCATTGCTTTGGATCTTCTGCTGTGAGTCTTGGGGAAAATCAAGTAAAGAGATGTCCTGGTTTCAGCCAGGATTGGGTTCTTTTTCTTCATAGGGGATGGTATGTGCATGTTTTGGATTTAGGAGAAAAGAAATGCTGATAACACACGGACGTTTCAGTTGTTGCAGAGTAGTGCTTACACAGAGCCAAGGACTTGTCAACTTTCTCATGCTGCCCTGCCAGCAAGGAGGCTGGAGATGCACCAGGAAATGAGGCTCCGTATGCATTTTCTAGGGTCCTATTTTAAATTCCTCTCAGATTCTGGGTAGGGATATATTTAGGGTGGTTCAGAAAGAGCGAACACAAAGAGTCCAGTTGCATGTGGGGATGCGTAAAGGCTCCCCTGGCAAGTTGAGTTGTACCCAAAGTCTTCCGATGGGGGCACTTTTTGATGGCAGAAAAGGGGCTCCGTTTGCATTTTCTGGGGTCCTATTTGTAATTTGTCTCAGTGTTCTGAGTAGGGATACATTTAGGGTTGTTCAGTAAGAGCGAACACATAGAGTCCAGTTGCAAGTGGGGATGCGTAAAGGCTCCCCTGGCAAGTTCGGTTGTACCCAAAGGCTTCCAATGGGGGCTTCTTTTGATGGGAGAAAGGGGCTCCGTACGCCCTTTCTGGAGTCCTATTTTAAATTCATCTCAGTGTTCCGGTTAGGGATACTTTTAGGGTTGTTCGGAAAAAGTGAACACAGAGAGTCCAGTTGAATGTGGGGCTGCATAAAGGCTCCCCTGGGGAGATAAATGGTATCCTAAGTCTTCTGATGGGGGCACTGTTTGATGCGAGTAAGGAATTTCGTACGCATCTCGGTGATCCTATTTTAAATTAGTCTCTGTGTTCCAAGTTTAGAGTTGTTCAGAAAGAGCGAACACAGAGAGTCCAATTGCATAAGGGTCTTCGTATTGGCTCCCCTGGGGAGTTCAATTGTACCCAAAGGCTTCCGGTGGGGGCACTTTTTGATGGCAGAAAGGGGCTCCGTTCGCGTTTTCTGGGGTCCTATTTTAAATTTGTCTCAATGTTCCACGTAGGGTTATTTTTAGGGCTGCTCAGAAAAAGTGAACACAGAGAGTCCAGTTGCATGTGGGGATGCGTAAAGGCTCCCCTGGGGAGTTCAATAGTACTGAAAGTCTTCTGTTGAGGGCACTTTTTGATGGGAGAAAGGTGCTCTGTACGCGTTTTCTGGGGTCCTATTTTAAATCCGTATCAGTGTCCCAGGTAGGGTTACGTTTAGGGTTGTTCGGAAAAAGCGAACACAAAGAGTCCAGTTGCATGTGTAGTTCCATAAAGGCTCCCCTGGGGAGTTCAGTTGTACCCAAAGGATTCCGTTGGGGGCACTTTTTGAACAGAGAATGTATCACCATACATATTTTCAGGGGTCCTATTTTAAATTTGTCTAATTGTTCTGGTTAGGGTTACATTTAGGGTTGTTTGGAAAAAGCGAACACAGAGAGTCCAATAGCATGTGGGGCTCTGTAAAGACTCCCATGGGGAGTTCAGTTTTACCCAAAGTCTTTAAGCAGCCCCTTAAATACCCAGTGGAACGTTTATGCAACTACGCATGCAACTGGACTCTCTGTGTTCGCTCTTTCCGAACAACTCTAAATGTATCCCTAACCGGAACACTGAGACAAATTTAAAATAGGACCTCAGAAAATGCATAAGGCGACACATTTTTCATTCAAAAAGTGCCCCCAGTGGAAGACTTTCGGTACACCTGAACTCCCTAGGGGAGCCTTTACACAAATACACATGCAACTGGACGCTCTGTGTTCGCTTTTACTGAACAACTCTAAATGTATCCCTACTCGGGACACTGAGATGAATTTAAAATAGGACCCCAGAAAACGCATACAGAACCCCTTTCTCCCATCAAAAGAAGCCCTCTTCGGAAGACTTTGGGTACAACTGAGCTCCCCAGGGGAGCCTTTACGCATCCCCACATGCAACTGGACTCTCTGTGTTCGCTTTTTCTGAACAAACCTAAATGTATCCCTACCCGGAACACTGAGACGAATTTAAAATAGGACCCCATAACATGCATATGGAGCCCCTTTCTCCCATTAAAAAAAAAAAAAAAAAAGCCTTTATCAGAATTCTTTGGGTACAACTGAACTTCCCAGGGGAGCCTTTACGCAGCCCCACATGTAACTGGACTCTCTGTGTTCGCTCTTTCTGAACAACCCTAAACGTAACCCTAAATGGGACATTGAGACAAATTTAAAAAAGGACCCCGGAAAATGCATATGGAGCTCCTTTCTCCCATCAAAAACTGCCCTCAAAGGAAGACTTTCAGTACAACTGAACTCCCCAGGGGAGCCTTTATGCATCCAGACATTGAACTGGACTCTCTGTGTTTGGCTGCTCCCCAGAGTTGGTGCCCAGAGCTGATCCAGGGCGCCGCTCTTTGGTGCTGGTCTGCCGCTGCTTCAGGGAACTCACTGTGGTTCACCAGCATGGATTCACCACGGCACCTGGCAGCTCTCAGGGGACTGGCTGGCTGGGGGGTCTGCAGCGGCGTGCGGGACCCACCAGTGTGTCGCCTTTTTTGGAGGTTCCACCTCCATTCCCGTAGAGTCTGGCGTGGCTCTTCGCTGCGGTTCTGACACCACACGGTGTCAGAAATGCCACGGATGCTCAGCAGGGTTCCACCACCACTCCTGGAGAGCCCAACATGGCTCTTTGGTGCAGGTCGCCATGGTGGTCCGCTGCAGCGCCCAGAGGACCACTGCAGCTTTCCAACAGCGGTCTGCAGCACTCACGCCAGGGGATCTGCTGCAGCTGTCTGGCAGGGGTCTGACACCGTGCCTGAGAGATCACAGCAGCTCATCAGCAAGGGTCAGCCACTGCGCCCGAAGGCCCATCGGGGTTTGCAAAGCAGGGGGCCATCACCGCATCCAGGGGCCCCACGGAGGATTGCGGAACGGTGATTCCAATCTCGCACACAGGGTCTTGACAGGCCTTGCAGAGGGGGGGTCACCAGTGTGCAAGGGGCCCTGTTCTGCCTCATGGGGTGGGGGGGGTCCGCTGCAGCGACCGAGGTCCTGCTGGTTCTCACAGAGAGGGGTCTGCCACTGCACTGCGGACCCGCCAGTGCTCATAGAGGGTGGTCCACTGGTGTCCATGGGGGTTCCACCGGGGCTCGCAGGGGGGGTTCACCAGTGCGCCCAGGGACCCACCAGTTTTCGAAGGGAGGTGTCCACTGGTACGCCCATGGGCCCGATGGGGCTTGCAAGGGGGGGGAGTCCTGCTGGAGCTCACAAGGGGGGTCCACCACTGCGCCTGGGGGCCCACCAAGGTTCACAGGGGGGATCCACCACCGCACTGGGTGCCCGCTACGGCTTGAAGGAGGGGGAGGGGTACATAGAGGAGGGGCATCGAAGGCCTGCTGGGGCTTGCAGGGGGCAACTGCCGGCATCCCCAGGGTCCTGTGGTGGTTTGCTGGTGTGAATTCACCACCACACTACGGCCCATGCAGGCTCTTGTGGGAGTCCTCCAGTGTGCCCAGGGGTCCACTGGAGTTTGCAGGGGGTGTGTGACGCCACACTGGGGGCCTGCCGGGGCTCAAAGGGTCGTGACGTGGCCCAGGGGTGTGATGGGGGTCGCCAGCATGGGTCTGCCACCACACCCAGGGACCAGAAAGGGGACCCACCAGGGGTTGCCGCCAGGGGTCCGCTGCCATGCCCCATGGCCCATAGGGGGTTGCCAGTGGGTGTGTGCTGCTGCGCCCAGGAGCCCACCGATGTTTGCTGCTAGGCTTCTGTTGCCACGCCCAGTGACCTGCTGGGGGTTGCCGCCGGAAATTTGCCTCTGCACTCAGGGGTCTGCTGGGGATCGCCAGCAGGGGTCCGGTGCCATGCCAGGTACCCGCCAGGGGTCGCTGCCAGTGTCCGCCACTGCGCAGGGGGGCCTGCCGGGAGTCACTGCCTGGTGTCCGCCAAACTTTTTCTAAAGTACAATCAGGTGGAGGCAGAGGGAACTACTGGGCATACAGGAACCTCCAAAATTGGCTAAAATTCTCAGGGATCTACCCTAGAGGTATCCAAGTTTAGGACCAACAAAGAAAAAAAATCTCGGAAGAGATTTTTGGAAGAAAAAAAAAAATCTTGGAAGAAGCCAAAACCGTTGCAGAAGCATGCCAAGGTGAGAAGGCAAGGGTAGCTACCAGGCTGTCCTGGTTTCAGTTAGGACAGAGTTAAATCCTCCTAGTAGCTGGTAGGGTGCCATGTTTTAGATTAGGACGAGAAGAGGGCTGATAACATGCTGACATGATGGGTCCTGTCATATTGTGGGAAAGCATCCGAGATGGAAAGCTGCTGTATGGAGTCCTACACGACCAGTTGCAGAAGCTGCTGAGGGAGAAGGTGAATCGAGTCAGTTCGCAGAAGTGAAAGCCATCCAGCCATCCAGCTGTCTTTAGATATTGCTGAATGAGAGAAGTGGCCAGTCCTCTATCTCTACACTGATTCATGGATGGTAGCAAATGCCCTGTGGGGGTGGTTACAGCAATGGAAGTAGAACAACTGGCAGCGCAGGGGCAAACCCATCTGGGCTGCTGCATTGTGGCAAGATATTGCTGCCTGGGTGGAGAACCTGTTTGTAAAGGTACACCACATAGATGCTCTTGTGCCCAAGAATTGGCCTACTGAAGAATATCAAAACAACCAGCAGGTGGATCAGGCTGCTAAGATTGAAGTGGTCAGGTGGACCTGGACTGGCAACATAAATGTGAATTCTTTATAGCTCAATGGGCCCATAACACCTCAGGCCATCAAGGTGGAGATGCAACATACAGATGGGCTCGTGATGGAGGGGTGGACCTGACCATGGACACTATAGCACAGGTTATTCATGATTGTGAAACATGTGCTGCAATCAAGCAAGCCAAACAGTCAAAGCCTCTTTGGTATGGAGGATGATGGCTGAAATATAAATAAGGAGAGGCCTGGCAGATTGATTAAATCACACTCCCTCAAACCCACAGCGGCAAGCGCCACATACTTAGAATGTCAGAAGAAACCAACAGATGGCTGGAAACATATCCTGTGCCTCATGCGACTGCCCAGAACACTATCCTGGGCCTTGAAAAGCAACTCCTATGGCGACATGGCACCCCAGAAAGCATTGAGTCAGACAATGGGACTCATTTCCAAAACAACCTTATAGACACTTGGGCCAAAGAACATGGTATTGAGTGGGTGTATCACATCCCTTATCATGCACCAGCCTCCGAGAAAGTTGAACGATACAATGGACTGTTAAAGACTTAAAAGATCTTGTTAAAGATCCGAGTTTAGGATCCAGAAAGAAAAAACCTCACTTGGAGGAAGCCAAAACTGTTGCAGAAGCATGCCAAGGTGAGAAGACAAGGGTAGCTACCAGGCATACACCTATCTCTAAAATTGGTGTCTTAAACTTCTCGTGCCTTCTCAAAGCTGGTGAAGGGTCTGGAACACAAGTCTTATGAGGAGTGGTTGAGGGAACTGGGGTTGTTTAGTCTATGACTAGTGATAAGACAAGAGGGAATGGCCTCAAGTTGTACCGTGGAAGTTCAGGTTGAAAATTTGGAGACATTTTTCTCAGCAAGAGTGGTCAGGCATTGGAAAGCATTGCCTAGGGAGGTGGTGGAGTCACCATCCCTCGGGGGATGTTTAAGGAAAGGCTGGATGTGTTACTTAAGGACATGGTTTAGTGGATCATATTGGTGTTAGGGGGATGTTTGGACCAGATGATCTTGGAGGTCTTTTCCAACCTTAAATATTCTCTGATTCTATGATTACAGGCAGCTCTACCATATGCATCCACTGGACAGAGCAGAGAGCCCTCTGTCTCTGCAGAGTCCTGACCAAGGCATTAGATGAACATGGGAGAGACACATTTATCCAAGAGAGATGAGTGGGATTGGCAGCACCCGTGCAGAGTTCCCTCCAGACCCTGACTGGCAAGACCAATTTGGGATAAAAGTCTCAGAAAGAATTTGTGTCTCTGACAGCCGTTCAGGAGCAGTCAGTCAGCCATCATGTGCTGTCTCTCTCCTCTGGTATGAACTGAAATGGCTGCACAGTGAAAGCTGCCACATCTTGTGGCATATTGTGACCCACAGTGCTGCTAGGCAACTGCCACATCCCACTGCAGGGCTGACTGCTGCAGGTTCAGTCACCCTCAAGCCAGAGCTGGCCCCAGCCCAGACCTGCTACTCCCAACAGAGTCCTGGGGCACCAGCTCATGTGGGCTCGAACTGGATGGTCTTTAAGATCCCTTCCAACACAAGACCACTGTCTGACTCTATTCTTTCTGGGGTGCCATGTCGCCATAGGACTTGCTTTTCAAGGCCCAAGATAGTGTTCCAGGCAGTGGCATGAGGCACAGGATAAGTTTCCAGTCATCTGGTGGTTGCTTCTACCATTGTAAGTACATGGCGCTTGCCATTGCAGGTTTGAGGGAGTGTGATGTAATCAATCTGCCATGATTGCTATATACCATAGATTAAAATGGTGATTAATTAGAATGTATTGCAAAGAGTGTAACCTGAGCATGATATAAATGGTATGGAATAAGGGGTGGATATATGTCCTGGTTTCAGTTAGGACAGGGTTAATTTTCCTCCTAGTAGCTGGTAGGGTGCTATGTTTTGGATTAGGATGAGAAGAGGGCTGATAACATGCTGACATTTTAATTGTTGAAGAGCAATGCTTACACCAAGCCAAGGATGTTTCAGCTTCTCGCTCTGTCCTGCCAGTGGGCAGGCTGTGGTTGCAGCAGGAGCTAGGAGAGGACAGACCCGGGACAGCTGACCCAAACTGGCCAAAGGGGTGTTCCATACCACCTGACATCATGCTAAACAATATATAGGGGTGGCTAGCCTGGGGGGAGGGCCAGGCTGCTCGGGGTTAGGCTGGGCATCAGTCAGCAGGTGGTGAGCAATTGCATTGTGCATCACTTGTTTCGTACACATTATTAGTAGTAGTACTATTATCATCATTATTGCTATTATTATTATTATTGTTATTAATATTTCCTGTCTTAATAAAATGTCTTTATCTCAACTCACTGGCTTCACTTTCCCATTTCTCTCCCCCATCCCAGAGAGGGAGGGAGGAGGGTGAGTGAACGGCTGTGTGGTGTTTAGCTGTCAGCCAGGTTAAACCACAACACCATCCTATGAGCGAGGCACCACACAAGGAAAATGGGGTGGGGTGCTGATGTCTGACAAAAGCAAAGAAACCAAAAAAACAAAGAGGAGGATTCAAACTAACAAAACTAGTAGGATTGAAGGAAAGACCAACGAAAGAAAACATCCTAATGAAAACAAACAAACAAACACAACCAAATCAAACAAACAAAAAATGGCTATTCCATTGTTGCAGGGTTAGGAACCTACACCGATAGACACAAATATACTAGAGCAACAGCCTTGGAGGAGTCTGAGGCAGCAACCTGAGATTTCACCTCTGTTCAGAACATGCCAAGAAGAAAGGCTCCATGACGTATTTGGAAAGAGCCATACGGGGCAAACAGGACCAGACTTCAACAGATGGAGAAAAAAATGGGAACCTCCGTGCAATTTCAGCTAATCCATGAGAGTTACAGGACATGCAGAGACACACAGGTAACAAATAGCAAAAGGCAGTAACTAGAAAAGAGACATAAGCTTCAATCCTGTACGAATCTGCACTTTCTAAGCAGGATTTCAGCTTCTGATCAGAAATTGCAAACTAACCTCCAGAAGAGCCAAAAATCCTCAGTTAGCACAGCTTTGATGCAAGCTAATAATATACAAAACATAATAATTAAGTGATTCCTATCAGTGTAGCTTGCAATAAAGAAGGAAGCCAACCTGACAGTGAGAATTCTAATCCATGCAAGAGTTTGTTCAACCACCCTCCCTCCATGCTTTCTCTAAGGTCTCTACTCACTTTTGCCACATGCTTCATGCTATCTAGTTGTTCGTTAAGGTCTTGCGTCACATTTAGTATACGAATACACTGACTGTTGTTGGCCAAGTTCAAGTATCCACACACTCCATTTTCATGCAACATTAACAAATCAAATGTCACTCTGTTTTGTAGTGCCACGTTCAATATGCCCTGTAGCTGCATGTTGAATTCTTCCAACCCAACCCAAGTTGCACTGGCCAGTGCTTCAGTCTGCCCAGTGAGGTTATACGACAACCTTTGATCCTGGAATGCTGTGACCTCAGGTGTGAAAATTGATTCCAGGGCCCATCCAACTCCAGTCCCTGTCTAGGGTTATTGCCAAGGGTCTTTGGATTCCCTTTTGCTTAGTCCCCAAGGAGCTTGGTGGGATTTCCCTTTTCTAAGCAGAATGTGTAAGGGACAGGCAATGACAGAAAAAAGAGGGATATGTTTACACCAATAAGCTAAAACTCCCCGAACTTGTGTAGATCCTTTGTGCTAGAGGGACTCTGCCTCTTCTCTCTGTTTTCCAGATTCCCATTAAAGATACACTCCGTCCCTTTCCAAGTAAAAGCAAATTGAGCCTTATCATGTTCCTGGGGCAGAATCATGAAAAACATACCTTTAAGGTCTGAAGTTGCCATCCATGGGTGTGATGCTCCCTGAATTTGTGTTACCAATTCCGTAATATTTGGTGGAGTGGCAGTTTAAGGTGCGGTATTGGCATTCAGTCACCTACAATCAATCGTAAGCTGCCATTGTCCATTTCTCTTTTTTACTGGCCAGACAGGAGAATTATAAGGGGAATGTGTGTGAGTGATAATACCTTTTTTTTCCAAGTCTGATACCACCTTTTCAATACCCAAATGTGCAGCTGCTGGCAGGGGGTACTGCCTCATATTAGTAATTTTTGATGGGGAAAAAGGCATAGACATCTGTAATAAATCTGTAGATTTAGGCTCATCCTCTTCAAAGCATGTTATTTTCCCCATCACCTCACCCACCAAAACTCCAGACTGGCCCATCAGGGAGTTTCCATGTTTTACTGTACAACAAATCAAACCCTAAAATATTGGTATTAGTAGCAACACTTCAGCATGGGTCAGCATGGGTCAATTTCTTTTCACCTAGTAGCCACAAGGTGATTTTTGCTGTAGGACATTCCTTTATGACTCCATCAATCCCTGTATGCTTTACCTTCTATATAAATGCTCTGATGTTTCATTAGTAACTACTGACATCTGTGCCCCTAAGTCAATAAGGAAACCTACAGAAATCTTCTTTGGTCCTATCGGGATGGCAATGACAGATTTGTAGTGTTTATCAAAGAGCCATCATGTAACTAACACCCACCGAGCAGGGTGACTCACCACCCTGCACAGGGATGCAAGCTCTTTGTCTGGGTATTCATTAAATCAATTAGATCCTGCTGCAGGGCTGAAGGTATGGGTTTAATTGGAATTGATCTATTTTCCTTCACCTGACTTCTCCCTATCGAATCAATTCTTTGGCTTAGCGATTATACCAGAGTTCGGAGGTTGTACCATACAGTAGCTGTCGTGGTACTTCCAAAACCAAGGCTCTACACCCCAGGTCATTCTATTCCTTGTAGAATTTTGGTATGAACTCTGGCTTGGGCTCAGTGGTATGGAGCTGGCCAACCCACTGGGGAGGTTTGGGTGGTTTCCCAGTGGTCGATTCCAACCCAACCCATACAACACCCATGATCTCTTGCACAAATTCACTCCAGGTAGTTACAGAGACCTGCTTCAGTGGGAGCTGTGCAGCATCCAGGGCAGCATTCGTAGCACAGGCCACAGATAAGGGGAGTTAACATTGCCTGATCAATCAGGGCTAGCTTTGGGGATCTCTGTAACACATCCTTCTCCTGCTTTGCTTGTATGCAGGCTGGTTTTTGAACAGACGCAGCCAAATCGGAGAACCCTGAGGTCTTAATAACAAGGGGATCTCCTCTTTCTTGTGGATCTATGCCACTGACCCACTGGGCAGCTCATGCAGTCAAGGAATAATTTTGATCACTCAGTGCAGTGGTTAAAACCATTCCAGGGTCCCAATAGTCTCCATTCTGTTCCTCACTTAAGAGGATTCAGTCCCCCCTCCAAGAAGGAGACTTACCACACGTATTCCATCTCAGATTCCTCTGAGTGCCTAGAATACTTTTCCTGCAACTTTGCTAATTCAGCCAGAGACCATAGGATGGTTCATATTGTAGTATGAAGAATGTCATCTCCTTCATTTGCAGTTTTGGTTTTGACTAACGGTTGTATAGGTACAGGTTCTGGGGTACTATGGGGTAATCTCCCACCAGTTCATTGTTATCATTACTATACCAGATGTCTCCACCCCATGTCTTGGGATTTGCACTCTGTATTACTTTGCAGATTTGTTTAGCAGAGACCAAGGATGGCACCTGATTGAGTAAGAGATCTATTTTTTCCTGTAGTTATCTTTCTCACCTTTCAGCTGAGGCCAGCAGCATTTCAAGTTCCATAACTTCTGTCCCTACTCTCTTGTTTTTCCTTTTCAAAGGCCAACAATGCTTTCAGCATCTTTAATCAGATTATTTAATTTCCTTCTTCATGCAAGATAAGCAAACTCCCAATACTGCACAAACAGTTCCTTTGCCTTTACCCTTCCAAAAATTTTGCTCACTTCTATGTTATTTTATCTTCTCTATCGCTTTGACCGCAACTTTCCAAAACTTTTGTGCCCATTCTGTTCCTACTTTGGGTGGTGCACACTGGTATTTTTACAGCAGTTTAACCAAGTCAATCCTGCAGACTACACTAATTTAACTTTCAGGTTAAAGGGGACTTATCCAGAGTCCAGAGTTTGCCTGTGTCAGAACTCTGCTAAGGGCTTTCACCAAGACAGTTTCAGAAAGTTGAATGTGTTTATAATCCAATTTTTGCCTTTTTCAGAGCTCCGCTAAGGACTTTCACTGAGACAGTTTCATAAAGTTGAATGTATTTCCTAAGGCAGCAGATATAACAGGTTTGGAATTGCTGTTGATAAATACACTTACTGCAGTAACACTACTACGATAATAGTGCTAGCAAAATGCTATCCCAGGTGTCCAAAAGGAGAAGGTTCAGAGCTTACCAAGGACGTATCCCTGTCACGGTGGAGAAGTGAAGTGAAGGCACCAGTCAGGTACCACCCTCCAAAGCTGGCCAAAGGTCTCGGGTGCCTAGCCTGAAGGGGACTGTGGACTCAATCTCAATCTCTCTCTGGAAGTGGCCAAAAAAATTCACAAAGTATGCCTGGGAGGAGGCATGGGTAGCTACTGCACATGCACCTCATTCCCATTTTCGACAAAATTCACCTAGCATCCCAAGCCGGCAAGATGCTTTTGACCAGAACTAAGGCAGGTATGCCATAGTTTGAACTTAGTTTGAACTTTTTCCTAAGTACAAACTGCTTTCAGGAAAGGCAGCTCCTGGGCATACAGCAAGCTCCAAAATTGTCTACAGTTCTTGGAGACCTCCCCTAGAGGTATCCAAGTTTAGCATCCACAAACAAAAAACATATCATGGAGGAAGACAAAATTTTGGAAAGGCATGCCAAGTTGAGAAGGCAAGGGTAGCTACCAGGCATACACCTCTCTCTAAAATTGGCCCAGCTTCTCGTGTCTCTACTGTGAAGGGCTTTGCAGCTGGTACCCAGAACTAAATGTCTCTCAGGAAGAATCCCCAACATTTGCAGAAGCTTCCCTGGAGTAGGCAATGGTAGCTCCCAGGCCTGCAGCTCCCTCCAAAGTAGGACCAAAATACTTAGGGACCTAACCCGCAGGGGTCTTCAGCTGCCACTGACAAGCAACTCTCTCTTTGGAGCTAGCCAGAAATGCTTGCAAAACATGATCTGCTAAGGGAAGTGAAGGCACCAGTCAGATACCGCCCTCCAAAGCTGGCCAAAGGTCTCGGGTGCCTAGCCTGAAGAGGACTGCGGACTCAATCTCAATCTCTCTCTGGAAGTGGCCAAAAAATTTCACAAAGTATGCCTGGAAAGCAAATTCTTGGGGACCTACCCAAGCAATAACGGACATTAGAATCTGTTCAAGGATTTTTGAAACAACAAGGATGCCATGACTTTCTTCAGCTGAGCAAACCTAGCAACCAGAATGACTACGAGAAGTTCCCAGTATTCCCATATCACCCAACTGAGGAAATAAAAAATATTGTTGCCAGCAGCTGTCTTCAAAGACAGGATCTACATGACTGCTAATCACAAGGGGGTCATTTTCTTGCAGGTGGGGTTGTTTTTTTGCAGTTGTTTTTTCTGAGTGCTTTTGACCAATAATCTTGTGTGAGACACTATCCGCCCCTGTTAAATTTGCTATAAAAGTCAGGCTATTCAGGTAATAAAGGGAGAGCATGATCTGACTATACTGGTGTCTGTCATGTTTTTGGCCGTTCTTCCTGGAACAAATGGCGCCCAATCACGGTGAGACCCGATGAGACACGGAGAGACACAGAGAGATGCGGGACGTAGAGAGACGTGGAACGTGGAGAGATGCAGAGAGACCCAGAGAGACTAGGAACAGGGATGCAATAACACGCGGGACACAGAGAGACTCGGAGCACAGACCCGGACGGACACGGACAGACACGGTGAGACGCAGAGTAGTGTCGCGGTGAGACACAGAATAGTGACGTGAAGAGATGCGGGACATCGGGGGCTGAGTTTCTACGGGAGATCAGAGGCACCAGTGAAAATGGCAGAAGAGCACCGCTGTGATGCGAGTTGGCACACAGCAGAGGTGTGGACATCATGACCCTGTAATAAATGGCTCAGTCTTCAAAATAGGACTATAATCAAAGTTTACAATTTATTAAAGGAATAGAGGTAAGCAAACAGCGCTGGGTGTGCTGGGAGTCTCTGCTCCACCAAGATACACACCAGTTACATCAAGTAGCTGATTTTTATGCTCCTAGGCTAATACATATTCATTACTACTTCTAAAAAAAAAACGGGGTTATAATTAGTTTCCGGAATCCAAACCCTCCTACTGGAGCATGTGTATTAGTCTCCAGTGGTCCCTCTGGGGGTCTCTCATGCTGAAGGCTCATAGTCTTCCTCCCTCTTGTCCTTCTCCTTTGTCCAACTTGGCTGTATGTCAGAGACTTGTGCAACGTCCCCTGCAAGCTTTGTCTTTTACTTGTTCTTCAGCTCTCCCCGTCTCCTTAATCTCCTGGCCAGATATCAGAGACTTGCATAGTGTCCCATGCAATGGTCATAATAGTTAGCAGTTATTCTGAACCCCCCCCCAGTATCAAAGACTTCAAGGAAAAGCCTACAAATACATTTCCCTTCAAGCCCTCTATTGACACAAAATGCTAAAACATTCCTTTGCAGAATACAAGAATTATATACATTAACTACTCTGTTTTTCTTAGACTTGTGGTTATACAAGGGTATGTAAGACAGAAGGTCACATTCATCATACCATGCAGCCCTAGCATTGTTCCATACTGACACGAATCAGATGAAAATATCTCACAACCCTGCAGCTCGTCCAATGTAACCATGGAGGAGGAAGCAGCTATCAAGCTTCTCTCTAGTATTCTCTCTAAGAGAGGTGTATCTTGCAACGTAAAAAAGATCAAATTCTTGGTGCACTGGGCTCAGAAGGAGGGTTTTCTGAAGGAAATCCCTCTAACGTTTAGCCCAGATGAGTGGCGACACGTAGGAGGTCGCTTATGGGGTAATGCCATCTCAAGTGGAAAGCTGGATAAAGATGTAAGTGCAACCTGGCGCACAGTGATTAATGCGCTGTGCGGTATGAAAGCCGAACAGCAGCTGGTGATGGCAGAGGTGCAAGCTTTGTCAATACCATTTGGGACTGACAGAACACTGAGTGCAAAATCTGAGACCTCAGGAACGCAGCTGACACGATTCTTTTCGTCGGTTCCTGCAGCCACCCCGGTTCAGGGTATGACCTCTTCAATAACAGAATCAGTGGCAGAAATAACTAAGGGACTATCGGAACAGAGTGCTGATGGGGAGTGGGAGTTGCCCTCCCCACCCCCCGCACTGGAAAATCTTGTTGAAGCTGTGCTGCCAGCATCCGTGCCACTGCCAGGCAGCAATAAATCGACTCGGGATGCTTCGCCTATGAAAGGTGCAGCAGCAGCTTCCAAGAATCAACCTTCAGTGGAGGAGCTGTTCCAAGAACTGTTAGAGAAATTGGAGAACTTAAAAATTGAGGATTCGGAGGAGCTTCCTCTCTCATCTGCCCCACCAGAGCTGACTCCCTCATTATCCGCCGCTACAACACTGTCGGCACCAATGAGGGACAGGTGGTCCGGCGTCATACGTGATGCCATCGTAGGACATTGGAATGTTACATCTTTGGCCTGCCCTATTATTATCGACCCCGTGCAAGGCACCAGGTCATGGTAGCCGCATGACTGAAAGCTTTTACAAGCTCGAAAAATGGTTACGGACTACGGTTTACAATCCCAGGCGACTCAACAGATAATTCAGTGCATTTTCCAGGCAGACCTAATGTGTCCACTTAACTGTCAAAACTTGGCTCGTTTATTGTTAACTCCTTCCCAATTGTTATTGTTTGAAAGGGAATGGTTGTGGTTGGCACAGGTAGAAGCGGGTCGACTGTGTCAACCGGGGGACCCTCTGTATGCGATTACTGCAGAGATGTTAATGGGGATGGCTCCTTATCTCAATACCCAGGTTCAGCTGCAGTTCCCTGCGATTATTCACCAAACAGCTGCACAGCTTGCACTGAGGGCTCTTCTTAGTCTTGCAGGGGAAAAGAAAGCACCTCCATTTGCATCAGTTCAAGAAGCCCATGGGGAACCATATGCTAAATTTATCAATTGATTGTGGGCAGCAATCACTGATCATCCTGATCTAACAGTGGAGTCTAAATGGAGTATGTTTAAAATGCTTGTGTTTGACAACGCAAACGCAAAAACTCAAAACATCTTAGCCACACTGCCGAGAACCGCACCCGTAGAAGAGATGTTGGAAAGAGTAGAAAGAGTTGATCAGTCCAGGCAAGCAGCTGTGGTGGCACAGGCTGTAATAACAGCCATTGATGATCCCTTAACTGCTATACCGACGCAAAACAATGGGGCACCCCTAAGGCGTACCACCCCCCCAAAATAAGGTAATATGTTATAGATGTGGGAAACCTGGTCATATGAAAAACCAGTGTATGACTTCTGTCTGGTGTGACAATTGCCAATCTAACACGCATACTACAGTGCTTTGCAGGTGTGAGGGAAACTCCAAAAGGAGCGTGAACAGGCATGCAAGGACAAGAGTAGCTGCAGTTCAGACAGAGAGGGCAGATTTCTCGACAAAAATGCTCCAGCCACCAGAGGAAGCCTCGAAGTGGATTTGGCAACAGCAATAAGCATAACGCTCCCCAATAAGTCTGTGGTAGTAATTCCGACAGGAATCAAGGGGCCACTATCAAATACACTATTAGGCAGCTTGTTATTAGGGAGATCATCTGTGGGACTTAAGGGATTAATTGTTATTCCAGGAATTATTGACTTTGATCACGTAGGGGAAATCAGAGTTATGGCATACATGATCAACCTGCCATTATTTATCCCAAAGGGTACCAAAATAGCCCAACTTATTGCACTAAGAAACTGTCAACCATGTGCAGGAGCACAGGTAAACCCAGAGGGAGGTTTTGGTTCCACGGACCAGGTGGTGTGTTTTACCAGATCCTTGACCTCCCGACCTATGATGAATGTGGTATTATCGCTAGGATTACAAAAAAATATTGTCATGTGTATGATTGATTCCAGGGCGGATGTTACTATCTGCAGCTCATTGGTATGGCCAAAACATTGGCCTTTAATATGTCCAGGTGCTGGGATTACAGGCATAGGTGGCAGCTTGGCAACATATCTCAGAGCACAAGTCGTGACATTAAATTTAGAGGGAAAAACGGCCTCTATTAAGGTGTATGTGATGGCACTACCTGCAAGCCTTCAAATGCTTATTGGGATGGATGTCCTTTCTCAGCTCGGGGTGATGATCACTACTGAAGGATTTTCCTTAGTGGTCACTGCTGAGCAACCGACCACCCTGGCTTTGACATGGCATTCTGATCAACCTGTCTGGGTGGAGCAGTGGCCATTAACAACAGAGAGGTTGCAACAGGCAGAGAAACTAGTTCAAGAACAGTTACGGGCCATCCATAACTCCTTGGAATACGCCTATTTTCATAATTCGCAAAAAATCAGGGAAGTGGCGACTCCTGCAAGATCTAAGGAAAGTAAATGATCAAATGCAAGCTATGGGAGCCTTACAGCCTGGCTTGCCATCCCCAGCCATGCTTCCTGAAAATTGGTCCCTACTGATTATAGACTTAAAAGATTGCTTCTTTACGATTCTGCTAGCAGATAAGGACTGCCAAAGGTTTGCTTTTACAGTACTGTCCATTAACAAACAGACCCTGGCAAAGCACTATGAACGGCTAGTGCTTCTGCAGGGGATGAAGAATTCCCCTACACTATGTCAATTATATGTAGCCTGGGCATTAGAACCAATTCGGGCGACATGATGTGATGTAATTATTTACCATGATATGGATGACATATTTGGTAGGCCAGAATGCTTCCAGGATTCAGATCTAAAGTTTATTCAGGATACATTGGAAGCAAAAGGGCTGAAGATAGCTCCAGAGAAAGTTCCACGGAAACGGCCATGGCTATACTTAGGATGGAAAATATCAGACTGTACCATTCATCCACAGAAAGTTGATATATTTATGGCGTTACATAATTTAACAGATGTACAAACATTCCTGGGTAATATTCAGTGGGTTCGGCATATTGTGGGGATTACTAATGACGATTAGCTATATTATTACCTTTATTGCAGGGCAGGAGTGCAGAGCAAGAGATTACACTAATAAATGAGCAACGGCAGGCTCTTTCACAAATAGCTTCTAAGGTTACAGCTGGTGCTGTTTGCAGACGTACAGCAGAAGTTGCACTCTCCTTACTAGTAACCAATCATGTGTCTCATCCACTTGGTCAGTGGCAAAAAGAAAAGGGGGAGAGTAAGGGACGCCAAAGACAGAAACAATATCAAGAGGATGCCACTGACATTAACTGGAAATAGGAATGGCATAAATGAAACAAGTGATAGCAACGGTGGAATGATAGGGCAGCATTTTCGAGTCCTAGAATGGATTTTCCTACCGATTCAGCCAAAAACGAGTGTTCAAACACAGGCAGAAGCTATTGCAGAGTTAGTACGTAAGGGTCGCTCTCAGAGTATTGAGATCAGTGGGCAGGAACCAGGAGATATTGGTCTGCCGATGACTCAGGATCATTTGGAATGGTGTTTACAGCAATCCATACCACTACATGAAGCAGTGTTAGGTTACCCAGGATTGGTACATTCCCAGACTCCAAAGGGGCCTCTCTGGCAAGTTATAAGATCATATAAATGGCAGGTAGTACCACGGCTTTCATCCCAACCAGTGGTGGGTCACACTGTATACACTGATGCAGGTACAGCAAGTAGGAAGGCTGCGTGTGTGTAGTATGAGAACAGAAGCTGGGAAAAATACTTAATGCCGGGGAGACAGGGGATTCATTACAAACATAAGAATTGTCTGCAGTTGTTTGGGCTTGTCAATGCTGTATGCATGTGCCGATTAATATTATCTTAGGCTCTCTGTATGTTGTCAACGTGGTAAAACGGATAGAGGATGCCTTGATAAGGTCAACTAAGAGGGACAGATTATTTCTGCAGCTGCGAGATGCCATTCAGGGGAGAACTGCACCTTACTGTGTTATCCATATATGTAGCCATCAGTTCTCAATTGGGTTAGCAGAAGGTAATTCACAAGCAGACAACTTGGTGAGTATAGTCACAGCGGGGCCTGAGACTGATTTTGCATGTGCATGAGTGTTGCACGAAATGTTCCATCAGAATGCAAAGGGTGTTCAGAGAATGTTTGGACTTACTTGGATACAGGCAAAAGGAATAGTAAGAGCGTGCCCTTCCTGTAGTCATCATGGACCAGGGTTAGGTTTGGGTATTAATCCACAGGGTGTTAAGGCACTTGAGATATGGCAAATGGATGTAACGCATGTAACGGAATTTGGTACTAAAAGATATGTGCATGTGAGTATTGATACTTCTTCAAGATTCATGTGGGCAACAGCGCAGGGCAGAGAAAAAGCACTCCATGTTTGTAGACATCTGACGGTGTGTTTTGCCATTATCGGAGCGCCACAGCAGATCAAGATGGACAATGGTCCAGCGTATGTTAGCAAAAAGGTTAGAAAATTTATGAAAATGTGGGGAGTAAAGCATATCACAGGTATTCCATATTCTCCCATGGGCCAAGCGATTGTCAAACGATCACATCAGGTTTTAAAGGAACAATTAGTGAGATTAAAAGAAATCAAGAACATCGATAAGCGATTGTCCAAGGCATCGTTTGTCTTGAATCACTTATGTTTGACTGGTGACCAAGAAGACCCTCCTGTGAGTATTCATTTTCAAACAATAAACAGAGCAGCACCAACTGTGTTACCACAAATGAGTGAATTACCGAGATCCTGCAATCCCACTCAAAATATGAGAGGTACATATGAGGTACACGACTGAGTACTGAAAAATCTTAAGACTAGGCAGCACCGAAGTCAACTGAGAAGGGAGGATGAGTGTCTCTGGATGTTCACGTAACAGAAAGGAAACTCAGATTTTAGCCCTAAGCAACTATTTTTAGAGACAGGCTGGGAACTGGTTCTTTTCAAGCCAGGGACCATTTCAGCATCCTCAAAGCTAAAGAAACAGTTGACTGCTGTGTCAAATCATGTGCCTGGTGAAAAAGATCTGGGGACCAGATCTGGGGACCAAGGCATCTGGGGGCTCAGTGGGAGTTGGCGCACGGGGTCCATCGAAGGGTCTGTGGCCTCAGTGGGAGTCCATGCATGGTTCCACCACAGGTTCTGGGGTCTCAGAGGGATGTGGCGCCTGGGGTCTGCCATGGGGTACAGGGGCTTGGCGGGAGTCAGTGCCTGGGGTCTGCTGAAGGGCCCAGGGCCTCAGCTGGAGTCAGCGCCCGGGGTCTGCTCCCGGGTCCTGAGGCTCAGCGGGAGTCGAAGTCTGGGGTCTGCCACGGGGTCTGAGGCCTCAGCAAGAGTTGGTGCCCTGGGTCCACAGCGTGGCCTGGGGACTTGGTGGAGAGTCTGCACACAGTGTCCACAGAAGGCTCTGGGGCCTTGGCAGGAGTCGGCACCCAGAGTCCACCGTGGGGTTCAGGGCTTGGCAGGAATCTGTGCCCAAGGTCAATTGCGGGGTCTGGGGCCTCAGCGGGAGTTGTCGCCTGGGATCCACCACAGTGTTCCGGTTAGGGTTACTTTTAGGGATGTTTGGAAAGAGAGAAGGTGCAGAGTCCTGTTGTATATGGGCCTGTGTAAGGGCTCCCCAAGGGAGTTCAGGTGTACCCAAAGGCTTCCCTTGGGAGCACTTTTTGATGGGAGAAAGTGGCACCATACATGTTTTTTAGGGTCTAACTAAGGTTCGGCTTATTCTTTTGCTTAAGTTACATTTAGCATTCTTTAGAAATAGAGAAGGTGCAGAGTCCTCTTCTGTGTAGGGTTGCGAAAGGCTCCCCAGGTGAGTTCAGGTGTACCCAAAGGCTTCCCTTGGGAGCACTTTTTGATGGGAGAAAATGATGCCATACGTGTTTTTTAGGGTCCTAATTACACTTAGGTTTAGGGTTATGTTTAGGGTTGTTTGGAACAAGAGAAGGCGCAGAGTTGTGTTGCATGTGGGGTTGCGTAAAGGCTCCCAAAGGGAGTTCAGGTGTACCCAAAGGCTTCCCTTGGGAGCACTTTTTGATGGGAGAAACTGGCGCCATACATGTTTTTTAGGGTCTTAATTAATGTTCGGCTTAGTGTTCCTGTTAGGGTTACGTTTAGGGTTGTTTGGAAAGAGAGAAGGTGCAGAGTCCTGTAGCATGTGGGGTTGTGTAAAGGCTCTCCAAGGGTGTTCAGGTGTACTCAAAGGCTTTTGCTTTCCTTTGGCCATCTCAGAATTTTTCTGTTGCTGCCACACATAGCTTATTGTAGGATAGCTGTGCTGAGTCAGTCTCTGGAGTTGCCCCTTCTCCCTGTTGCCCATAAGCCACTACACTGACCTTGAAAATTTAGCCTACACGTGTTATTCCAAGGTGGTTAAGATTAGGGGAGAGACATCCTGAGCAGGGAGTAAATTCTGAGTCAATTAATCTGCTGCAAAGGCATTTTACATTGAAATTTAATTCCCTTGGAGTTTTACTGATGTGACTAACGTGTTTCTAAGGCTATTTATACAGATCACTTATTCTCATTACCAGTCTTTTTCTTTTTTTTTTTTTTTAAGTTGGTTAAAACTTGGTCACACACATAGTGCCCATATTTAAATTTTCAGTGTTGAGTGACTGCCTCAGTCTAATGGGTTTTGATAAGACATTGCTAAAATGACTCAGGTGCTTGATATAATAAATTTACCCCAAATTCATTGTTTTCATTAAAGATATATACAATTTATTTTTAGTTTACTGCAGACAAAAAAAAAAAAATGCTTAAAATTAGTCATACTTGAAAAGCTACACTAAAAAAAATAACATTGTAAAGCTGACATTGCGTTTAGACCTAGGTGCCTAGGGGGCTACGTGGCCTGTGTGAAAGAATATTTTTCATTTATCATGTAATAAAAAACTACATTGCAATGCACAAACAGAAAGAGTTGATAGCTTTTAAATTCTTTAAATAAATTCTAAGAAATATTCCTTAAAATAGGTTCTTGTGGCTGTAATCATTTCTAAGAGGCTATATTTGATATTTAGAACAAAGTTCACAATGGTAGAATTATTAATCATTAATCTTTATCGATTTGATGACAGAATGACAAATTAATAACAATCAAAACAAAATAAATGAGGAAATATAAATTTTGAAGGCTTTAAAAATGGAAAAAAATGTTGAAATTGAATATATTATGCAAGAAAAATGACTGTCCTTTGTCTGATGTAAGGAGTAAGCCAGACTTGGGAAAATGTAGGTTGGAGGAGGATGGGGGGACATTGAGAACAGAATCAAGTTTATTTTCATGCAGTGTTGTTTGCTTGCAATAACAGTAAGAAACAATGTCTTTACATTCAAGCCCAGTGAGTCTTTAACTCCAATGCTCTCACAATTTGGTTTCCTCAAAGCAATATTCTGAGCACTTATTAGCAATATTGTTTAATTTCTACCAGTGATTTATCCTTTTCTTCCATTCCAGATACAAAATCTTATTCTTACAGCTCATATTGGACATTAACTTTTATCTAAAAATTGATTAAAATTTTAAAATTGATAATTTTCCATTTGGGCTGTTACATGAATGAATAAAAAGAATAAGCAACCAATTTAAAATGAACTTGAACTGGAATGTAGTGGCTTTCCTGCTTCAAACCTGTTCTTAAAACTCAGCTCTTCAGCTAGCATTCCCTTCTTAATCTCCATTCTTATGCTACTCAGTGAAACTGACTGCTTTTGATCATACTGAATTGTTAAACAAAAGATCAAGTAAGCAAAGACTCAAACATTCTCAGAAGTTAACCTAAGGTAACAAGTTGAACGATCAAAGTACTAAACTTCTGTGTGCTAAAAAAAAAAAGGAGGGAATGGTTGATCACTTTCTTTCTCTTTGACTTGTATTATCACTTCATTTTCTTCCCCTAGGGTATGATTCATTTATCCGTGCCATGTAAAATATATGTGCATGGTGTGAGGCTAGATATTTAGCTGAAAGGCATCACCACGGAGTGACATCCAGTCCTGACAGATGAAATCATCTCTCTTTCTCTTTTCATCAGCTGTAGAGGGAACATAAAACTAAAATTTAGACTCCATATTTAATTTTTAGTTTAATAAAATTAGGTGAAATGAATCTCATGCATACTGTTGAGATTAATTGTTTGGAGATAATTCTGATTCTTTTGAGTTGAGAACCTTATTCTCTTATCTGTGGTGCATCATAATTCAACAATGGCAAACACCTCAGAACAGTCTATGCAGTAATTAGTGCTTTGCTTAGTATTGCTTCATTCAGGAACCTCAGTCACTTTAAAGTGAAGAACAGATACGTAATGCACGTGTGGGAGACCAGATTTTCATGTGGGTAGCAGTGTAGTTTACGACTCTTAACAACAGAAGAGATTTCAGGACAGAGAAGGGTACATATTTTTGCTTAAGTGTTAGTCTCTTTTTAATTGAATATCCATGGATTCTTACAGAACCATACAAAGCAAAAAATAATACATATTTAACAGCAATCTATGTCTTCTAACATAAACCATCTAATTACAAACACTTTAGAAAAATGACAGTTCACACATTTTTACGTGTAGGTTTGGGTTAAAAGGTCCCACTACAAAGGAAAAAAAACTGAGATAGATTATCTTATATTGCCATGGTGACTTTTTAAAATTCACTTTATCAGTAGCATGCTGTATTTTTGACTGTCAGTAAATATGGAATTACAAAAGAGAGAACATGTGCTTTTGTTTTACAGCAATTTTGCCTGTATTTTTCATCTGCTGCCAGGCCAATCTGAGTTAAATGCCACCAGCATTTTATTAACTCTTTCCTTTTTTAATTCCTAGATATGTAAAATAAATAATGTGTTGCTTTTAAAACCATTACCACTTAGGTTTTCTCATACACATGTATATATATCTGGAACCAAATAATCTTTGGAAAAAGTAGATGGAAAAATTGCAATGAGGTATACTCTAACCACTCACATTTCTACAGTACTGTACATAAGAAATTATATTAACTATCCAACTTGAATATAGAGAGCAGCATCTCAGTTTTATTTCCTATGTCTTCCTTGTGAATCAAAATGAAAATTATTGGTCAATTCCAAAACTTGGTGATTTGTAAATATGCCAAAGTGGTTTGACTGTATAAATATGATGGTTGCTGCATAATATATTGAAAAGTGCTCACATTTCAGAAGGCTAGACTGACCTCTGTTACTACCTTAAAGAGATGGGAAGGTATTTCCTAGTCTGTTATTAATATAGGAAGGAATCTGATTTTTCTTTCTGTAGGTTGATGCTGGGAGGATGCTGAAATTGTTATTAATTAGACTGTGAATAAGAATACAATGATTTTTGTGAATATGCCATCATAGGGATAAAATCAATTTTCTACAGCTAAAATATTGCTATATATGGATTCACTATTAGAACTAAGTAAATCTCATGAAAGGTAAAATCCAAGGCAAGAAAAATGTTGATAATACCTGCTGTTTGATATAATACAGTGCATTAATTAGTCAAAATATTTATCCTTCAGAGATGTTTTTATGAGACAGAAACAACGTCTGGTCTACATTTGGAACATTGACTAGTATACCAATGTTGCAATTTATTTCATTTTATTTTTTAGACATACGACTGGCAAAAGTCCTAATGTAAATGCACTTGTAAATGCACTTTCACTAGCAAAATTTTTTGCTGGTACAGCATATTTTCTTTGAAGATCTTTTATAAAATGCATCTGATTTTGCTTGTAGCCCATGCTAGTCTATCAGACTCAAACTTAGATATCTTGCTGCATGATCAGTAAAGGGACACTGCCAACATGATCACTGTGTTTCTTTCAAAGAATTTGCAGCTACTTTGGTTTCAAGTAGCATCCGAAATCACTGTCTGAAATAAGTTAATGATGCTTTTCTTTGTTGCTATAAAAACACACTTTTTACTTTTAGCTATATTTTATCAATCATGGGTTCAAAGTTCTTTTCTATGTTGAAAAAACTTATAGCCATACAGGAATAAAAATAATTTCATATTCATAAAGGTTTTTTAAAAATTAAAACATAGTGCATACTATTTAGAGTGCCCTATCAGAAAGTGCACTTTTTGAAAAATTATTTCAAAGAAGTTACAAATTGACTTTTGTATTCAAAATCCTACCTTCATAGGAGTTATACAATTATAAAATTATAATGAAATCAGTGATATGTACATTTTCACAAGTGAACTATTAACCTTGGCCTGAAGGAATTACTTGAGCAAATAGGAAGTTACATCTCCAGGTCTTATTATTCTGTAGTTTGTTTGTTTGTTTGTTAAATGTAGACACAGTGTCTTTTCTTTGGAAAGGAAAAAAAAAATCTTCTGGTATAGTTACTGCCCAGGATCAAGAAGTAGTCTGTTTCTTCAGGTCCCGATGCTAAATCTAATCTGGATTTCTTATTCTCCATGTCCACATGTTCCATAACAGCAGTATTTTCTATTATGTTGTGAACATTTTTCACTGAAGTGTTCAGAAACTAAAGATGCAAAAAAGATTTTGAGTTGTACTTTGAAACACTATTAAATGTCCTACTAATTTTGTTCACTATATAATTGTAGATTCCCTTTTCAGTGTCCAATTGCATGGCATTCTTTTTTGGAAAGCATAGCAATTGCATTTTGTCTAAATGCATAAAAACAGTCTCAAAAGGAAAATCTAGCTTTAAGTATTACCAATGGGAGATAGTGAATTCACATACTCTGTGCTACAAAGAGATCTGTGATTATTTATAGTCTGAGCTAAAATTTGTTTGATCAGAATAGACCTTTCTTCATTTTTTGTTTGAGTTTGTTGAGTCCATCTGACAGACTCTATGAAAAAGGCTGCCCAGCTTTGCAGATCAATTTAACATATGAAGATTTCAAAATTTCTGACTCCTACTTCTGTCTTGAAATGTATGTCTGCTGTCTGGAAGGCTTACTACAGAATGTTTTTTGATGGGCATAAAACATAAACTCAAAAAGTGCTGTTTTTTCCTTGTAGCGTGGAATTCACATTGCCAATAATGGGCTCATAATAAAATTTCTAGAAAACCTTGTCAGTTGATGCTTGTTTGGTGCTTATTATAAACATGCCAGTGAAACAAAATATCAAGTTTTCATCTTCAGCATCAAGGGGTAATGTTAAGGGTGCAGTTCTCTCTTTTTCATGTAAAGGCCTGTTTGGTAAATACATCTATGACCGAAGAATATGAGAAAAAAAACATACATGTACATTAAATGAGAAGTAAAGTTAGCAAACATATTTGGTGCTTCTTTGTAGCATTCAGGAAAATAAAGATCTCATCTGCAACAGTATTATGCACTGAGAAGAAAAAAGACAATTTTTAGGAATACAGAGAAGCCATCACTATGTTGAAGAAAATCTTGCTTTGCCAGAATTGTCCTCTGGGGGATTTCACAGCAGAGTGAAGTTAATTTTAAATAGCCATGGATTGAGGTTGCCAGCCTGAAATATTCTTTAAGTGGTGAAACCCGCAGATAATTCTTCATCTTCATTTGTCTGCAAGGGGTAGATATGACAGATTATGTATGCTGGCTTTGATGAAATCAGGAGTTTCCAAATGATTTTGCCAGTTGGTTGTTTCCTAAATTTTCTTCTCTCTTTGGTTAAAGAATCCTCATGGGTCCAAACAACAATTTTCAGAGTCTCAATATCACATCTGCATCTCTTGGATAACTGAGAAGCTAACCCAGATACAATGTCCTGCAGCATTCTCCCCCCAGGTTTTTCCCAGGCATGTATATTAATAGATGAGACCCTCATTACCCAGGGACAGAAAGTAGGAAATTTCAAACGTTTAGCAGCTTGACTCTGCAATAGGAGGTATTAATACTGAATGATTGTCCGATGTCATGAAATCAATATAAAGACAAGGCATGAAAGACTTCCCTGTCTATAAGGCTCCTTCTTAAAACCTTTTAGCATGTGTGCATTGACTTTAGCAGATGCTCATAAAAAGGTTCTGCCATATGGGACCCTTTTTAAAATTACCAGTGCCTTGCAAACCGAGACAGAACAAATAAGAAAAATCATGGCATTTACTCATAGGAAAGGTTCACTATGAGTTAATCAGAGGAACTGTCAATAGATTAACTGAGGAGGTCAAGGCTGGAAGAAATGTATAGACCAGAGCACTTGGGATTTACAGGAAGAAACATACAGTGAATAGAGGAAGGAAGAAAATGTACTTTTTTCATTTCCTGCATTAGGTATTTCCTGGGGCAATGGCTGTTGTAACACCTGTGCAGAGGAAACTGGGTGTACAGTTTAAAGAAAAATGTCTCAGTGCTGGCCAGCAGCAAGTTAAGGGAAGGGTTTATAATTTAAACAAAAAATGTTTCTTTTTCATGCTGATAGCTAATGGGCTACAGGATGCCCTTAACTTACTTACAGGAAATATGTTACCTATTTGCACTACTTAGAGCTCTCCACAGACCATTGTTGAACACGCTGGAACCTGACCTGAAAAGTGCTATTCTCTGCTTTGTTTATTTATTCTTTCTTCTTGTTGTTTAAAGCAAAATGTTTCCAAAATTTTGAAGAACTTGGCATCTTGGAGATGGGGGAGGCACGCTCCATGATCTTTCAGAACTCAGAATAAGATGATGACAAGGTCTTATACCAAAAGGTCATTTACATAGGTGACTGCCAGACTGCATCATTCTTCTGCTCCATTTGTTCAACTGTCCTTTGATTCATGACATACTGTGAAGGAACAGAAATAGAGAGTTATTTTTAGAAAGTAAATTGCAGTAAAAATTTTCTTATCCCCATAATATCTAAAAATATGAGTATGTTTGGATGTAAGCCTCTACCAAATACTATCAGGGCCAAAGATAAAGCCATTCATAGCTTTAATGGGCACTCATCTTCTCTGACTATATAGGACCATGAAGAAGTTACTGTAGGGTAATGGAAGGCAGCTCTGCAGTAACTTCCCGTGCACACATGTTTATCGTGTAGCAAATGCCAGGTAATTTACTCCTTTTATTGAGAGGCAACTTTCCCCAAGTGACTGCGTAGTAGTTGCAGTTCTGACAAGTCAGTGCTTTGGGGCAAGCTGCAGTCTGTGGTTGTGGTTGCAACTGCAACCACATTGCAGTGGGGGTGAAGGTGTTAACAGCTTCCCGATTTGTACACGTCTGCTGCAAAATGGATGATGCCTCTGTTGTGTTTGGTAAATGGCACTGGGCTAAAGAGGTCTTGTGTTTAGCTCAGTCTTGCCTTTCCTGTTAAAGCATTACAAATGCAACGGAATCCATCCCATAGCAGAGACAAGACAAATAAAAGAGTGAGGTACTAGTCAAACCTGGTTTCTTGATCCTCTGCAGAGGGCACAGTCCTGCTTGGAAGAAAACCATCAAAGCAGTAAGTGAATCTCCACTACAAATTTATCATCCTGTCTTTTGGTCCTGAGGTCCCATGTGGTTCTTTGGAACAATTCAGATTGCTCAAATGGACCCTGGCAAATTTGATCAAAGCTCCTGCTGCTCTGCGAAGAGAACAGCAGAAATATCCACCGTTCCCCCTCAGGAGCTAGTTAGACAGAATAACGAAGACAGGCTATGTCAACAGCAGAGCCAAAATCAAGCCAAATTATCCTGGCATGGCATTTTGACAGTGTTTTCCAAACCTTCCTAGTATTTTCCTTCCCATCTAATGTTACAGTCTTGTATCTAGCCTTTATGTACACCCAAGATGTGCTTGACAGCGATATTTGGCCCTCTGCATTGCTCCAATGCGCAAATGCAAAAACTGAGTGTCAGGAAAATGTTCTACAGTGCTGCTGGCTCTGTTCCATGACCCAGTGGATTTGCCAGCTTTATGGAGGTTAAAAGCAGAGTCAGGAATCCATTCACATAAATAAAGGTCAATAACTAAGTAACAAAACAAAAGTAGGGCTCTCTGTGATCACAGAAGTGATGGCACAGTGAGATCCTAGGGAAAAGAGGGTTTATCAATTCCCAAGTACTTCAGAAATACCCTGTTGGGTCCAAACATCTCCTGAGAGTGGAGAGCCTGGCTCTCCAGAAGGTGCTGCCAAGCAGTAAGACCATTCTTGTGACAAAAGATTGTTCCAGGTATTTTGTAAGTGAAGGATATGAAATATATCCTTAGGATATGAAATATATCCTAATATGTTTCATATAAAATAAAAAAGAATAGTTACCTTTCCTTTTCAGCCATGTCTTGTTTGTCTTCTGCCCTGCAAAAACAAATTACATTTGAAGCCTATCATCTAGGGTTTAGCAGCGTGAAAGAGTGGAGTATCTACGGCCTTTGTAGGGAGATAGCTGGAACTCAGAGTTTCACATCTGATCAGAAATGTCTGCATTAGCTTCTCCACAGAATCATCTAGGTTGGAAGAGACCTCCAAGATCACCTAGTCCAACCTCTGACCTAACACTAACCAGTCCTCCACTAAACTTTTTGCCGAGGTGATCGGCTCCGGGACAGACGCGTTCTGCAGCACAGCGGGGGATCGGGCCAGGCAGGGCTAATTTTTCCGGCATCGAGCCTATTTGAGGGAGCCGCCAGGACCCGGCAGCCCTCGTGAGGGAGGCTGACGAGGCGTAGGCGGAGCCAGCAGCGCCCCCTCCCCGGCCGTTCAAAAGCTGCCCCTAGGGAGCGCAAGCTACCAGGAGCGCGCCAGGACGGGCAAACAGGGCGTGGCGTGGCAGTTCGCGCAGGCAGAGCGAGCAGGAAGGGCAAAGCGCTCCCCGCGCCCATACGAACACCTCCTTAACGACAGCCGTTAGCTAGGTGATAATGGTCTCCACCAGGCACGGTGCGCTCTCCAGGAAGTCGGTACACACCCAGACCGACTACCCGTTAAAAAATGCAGCAGTTCAGGTCACCGGATGCAAGGAGTGTCTGAGCCTGTTCCTGCCATCGGCGGGAGGCAGAGAAACTGCGTGCGTGAGGTGCGAGCAGGTGGATGACCTGGTCCGCATGGTGGAGGAGCTCAAGGAGGAGGTGGAGAGGTTGAGGGATATCAGGGAGTGTGAGAGGGAGATAGACTTGTGGAGTAACTCCCTGCAGGGCCTCAAGGAGAGGTATCGAGGTGAGACACCCCAAATGGGGGTGGACCCCCTGCTCTGTCGCCATCGGGCAGAGGGAGGGGATCTGGGAGTTGAGGAGGAATGGAAACAGGTCCCTGCTCAACATCGCAGGCGATGCCCTCCCCTTCCGGCCCCACCTTGCCAGGTGCCCTTACGCAACAGGTTTGAGGCCCTGGAGCTCGAGAGACCGGTGGGTGAGGATGAGGTAGCAAGTGTTCCCAGGAGGATGCCTAGGGCGAGGAGGTCAACTCCACGCCTCAGGACTGCCTCCACCAAGACAGAAAGAAGGGTTATTGTTGTGGGAGACTCTCTTCTTAGGGGAACAGAGGGCCCTATTTGTTGGCCTGACCCTACCCGTGGGGAAGTCTGCTGCCTCCCTGGGGCCAGGGTCAGGGACGTTGCCAGGAAGCTTCCCAACCTGGTTCGCCCCTCTGACTATTATCCTCTTTTGATAGTCCAGGCAGGTAGTGACGACATCGAAGAGAGAAGCCTGAAGGCTATCAAACAAGACTTTAGGGGGCTGGGACGGTTAGTGGATGGAGCAGGAGTGCAGGTGGTGTTTTCATCCATCCCTACGGTGGCAGGGAGGGGTACAGAGAGGACACGGAAAGCCCACCTGTTAAACACGTGGCTCCGGGGCTGGTGCCAACGCAGAAATCTTGGGTTTTTCGATCATGGGGCACTTTACTCGGCACCCGTCCTGATGGCCACAGACGGGATCCTTTTAGGGAAAAAAGGATCCTAGGCCAGGAGCTGGTAGGGCTCATTGAGAGGGCTTTAAACTAGGTAAGAAGGGGGATGGGGCTGAAGCAAGGATTGTTGGAGCTGAGCCAAGGGGAACAATAGCAAGGTCGGGGGATAAGGCAATGGCCCAGCTGAAGTGCATCTACACCAATGCATGCAGCATGGGTAACAAACAGGAGGAGCTGGAAGCCATCGTGCAGCAGGCAGGCTACGACTTCGTTGCCATCACGGAGACGTGGTGGGACCAGTCTCATGACTGGAGTGCTGCAATGACTGGCTATAAGCTCTTCAGAAGGGGTGGTGGTGTGGCTCTCTATATTAGAGAGTCTTCCGATGTTGTAGAACTCGAGACTGGGAATGACAAGGTCGAGTCCCTTTGGGTTAGGATCAGCAGGGACAACAAGGCTAGCGTCCTGGTCGGGATCTGTTATAGACCGCCAAACCAGGATGAGGAGACAGATGAGGAGTTCTACAGGCAGCTGACAGAAGTTGTGAAATCTTCAGTGCTTGTGCTCGTGGGGGACTTCAACTTCCCTGACATATTCTGGAAGCACAACACAGCCCAGAGAAAGCAGTCTAGGAGGTTTCTGGAGAGCGTGGAAGACAGCTTCTTGACGCAGCTGGTTAGTGAACCTACCAGGGGTGGTGCCCCGCTAGACCTCCTCTTCACAAACAGAGAAGGACTGGTGATTGTCGGGAGCTGTCTTGGGCAGAGTGAACACGAAATGGTGGAGTTCACTATTCTTGGCGAGGCCAGGAAGGGGACCAGTAAAACCGCTGTACTGGAATTCCGGAGGGCTGACTTTGTGCTGCTGAGGACACTGGTTGGTAGAGTCCCTTGGGAGGCAGTTCTGAAGGGCAGAGGAGTCCAGGAAGGCTGGGCGCTCTTCAAGAGGGAAATCTTAATGGTGCAGGAATGGTCTGTCCCCACGTGCCCAAAGACGAGCTGGCGGGGAAGAAGACCAGCCTGGCTGAACAGAGAATTGTGGCTTGATCTTAGGAGAAAAAAGAGGGTTTATAATCTTTGGAAAAGTGGGCAGGCCACTAGGGAGGACTATAAGGATGTAGCGAGGCTGTGCAGGGACAAAATTAGAAAGGCCAAAGCTCATCTGGAGCTCAATCTGGCTACTGCCGTTAAAGATAACAAAAAATGTTTTTATAAATACATCAACACAAAAAGGAGGACTAATGAGAATCTCCATCCTTTACTGGATGCGGGGGGAAACTTAGTTACAAGAGATGAGGAAAAGGCGGAGGTGCTCAATGCCTTCTTTGCCTCAGTCTTTAGCGGCAATACCGGTTGTTCTCTGGATACCCAGTACCCTGAGCTGGTGGAAGGGGATGGGGAGCAGGATGTGGCCCTCACTATCCACAAAGAACTGGTTGGTGACCTGCTATGGCACTTGGATGTGCACAAGTCGATGGGGCCGGATGGGATCCACCCAAGGGTACCGAGAGAACTGGCAGAGGAGCTGGCCAAGCCACTGTCCATCATTTATCAACAGTCCTGGCTATCGGGAGAGGTCCCAGTTGATTGACGGCTAGCAAACATGACGCCCATCTACAGGAAGGGCTGGAGGACTGACCTGGGAAACTACAGGCCTGTCAGTTTGACCTCAGTGCCAGGGAAGCTCATGGAGCAGATTCTCTTGAGAGTCATCACGCAGCACTTGCAGGGCAAGCAGGCGATCAGGCCCAGTCAGCATGGCTTTATGAAAGGCAGATCCTGCTTGACGAACCTGATCTCCTTCTGTGACAAAGTGACGCGCTGGGTGGATGAGGGAAAGGCTGTGGATGTGGTCTACCTTGACTTCAGCAAGGCTTTTGACACCGTCTCACACAGCATTCTCCTCAAGAAACTGGCTGCTCTTGGCTTGGACTGGCACACGCTTTGTTGGGTTAGAAACTGGCTGGATAGCCGGGCCCAAAGAGTCGTGGTGAATGGAGCCAAGTCCAGTTGGAGGCCAGTCACTAGTGGCGTCCCCCAGGGCTCGGTGCTGGGGCCGGTCCTCTTTAATATCTTCATCAATGATCTGGATGAGGGCATTGAGTGCACCCTCAGTAAGTTTGCAGATGACACCAAGCTAGGAGCATGTGTCAATCTGCTTGAGGGTAGGAAGGCTCTGCAAGAGGATCTGGATAAGCTGCACCGATGGGCTGAGGTCAACTGCATGGAGTTTAACAAGGCCAAGTGCCGGGTCCTGCACCTGGGGTGCAATAACCCCAAGCGGAACTACAGGCTGGGAGATGAGTGGTTGGAGAGCTGCCAGGCAGAGAAGGACCTGGGAGTGATGGTTGATAGTCGGCTGAATATGAGCCAGCAGTGTGCTCAGGTGGCCAAGAAGGCCAACAGCATCCTGGCTTGCATAAGAAACAGTGTGACCAGCAGGGCTAGGGAGGTGATCATCCCCCTGTACTCGGCTCTGGTGAGGCCACGCCTCGAGTACTGTGTTCAGTTTTGGGCCCCTCGCTACAAGAAGGACATTGAGGTGCTTGAGCGGGTGCAGAGAAGGGCAACGAAGCTGGTGAGGGGCCTGGAGAACAAGTCCTACGAGGAGCGGCTGAGGGAGCTGGGCTTGTTCAGCCTGGAGAAAAGGAGGCTCAGGGGCGACCTTATTGCTCTCTACAGATACCTTAAAGGAGGCTGTAGAGAGGTGGGGGTTGGTCTGTTCTCCCACGTGGCTGGTGACAGGACGAGGGGGAATGGGCTTAAGTTGTGCCAGGGGAGTTTTAGGTTGGATCTTAGGAAGAACTTCTTTACCAAAAGGGTTGTTAGACATTGGAACAGGCTGCCCAGGGAAGTGGTGGAGTCACCATCCCTGGAAGTCTTTAAAAGACGTTTAGATGTAGAGCTTAGGGATATGGTTTAGTGGGGACTGTTAGTGTTAGGTCAGAGGTTGGACTCAATGATCTTGAGGTCTCTTCCAACCTAGAAATTCTGTGATTCTGTGATTTAAACCACATCACTAGCAGGTTTGCTGGGTCTACCCTCTGGCCCTTCTTGTACATCATGTTTGCTAGCCGCCAGTTGACTGGGACCTCTCCTGATAGCCAGGACTGCCAATAAATGATGGAAAGCGGCTTGGCCAGCTCCTCCACCAGTTCTCTCAGTACCCTTGGGTGGATCCCATCCAGCCCTGTCAACTTGCGTATATCCAAGTGCTGTAGCAGGTTGCCAACCATTTCCTCATAGATTATGAGAGCCACATTCTGTTCCCCATCCCCCTCCACCAGCTCAGGGTACTGAGTATCCAGAGAACAACTGGTCTTGCCGCTAAAGACTGAGGCAAAGAAGGCATTAAGCACCTCCGCCTTTTCCTCATCTCCTGTCACTAGGTTTCCCCCCACGTCCAGTAAAGGATGGAGATTCTCATTAGTCCTCCTTTTCATGTTAATGTATTTATAAGAACATTTTCTGTTATCTTTAACAGCAGTAGCCAGATTGAGCTCCAGATGAGCTTTGGCCTTTCTAATTTTGTTCCTGCACATCCTTACAACATTCTTATAGTCCTCCTGAGTGGCCCGCCCTCTTTTCCAAAGATCATAAACCCTCTTTTTTTTCTATGCTCTAGCCTCAACTCTCTGTTCAGCCAGGCCGGTCTTCTGTGCTGACTTGTCTTTGGGCACGTGGGGACAGACCACTCCTAAGCCATTAAGATTTCCTTCTTGAAGAGTACCCAGCCCTACCATAGAAACATAGAATATCCCGAGTTGGAAGGGACCCATAAGGATCATCAAGTCCAACTCCTGGCACTGCACAGGTCTACCTAAAATTTTAGACCACGTGACTAAGTGCACAGTCCAATCGCTTCTTAAATTCAGATAGGCTTGGTGTGGTGACTACTTTACTGGGGAGCCTGTTCCAGTGTGCGACCTCCTTCTCAGTGAAGAACCTTTTCCTGTGTCCAGCCTAAACTTCCCCTGCCTCAGCTTAACACGGTTCCCACCGGTCCTATCACTGGTGATTACGAAGAATAGGTCACCTGCCTCTCCACCTCCCCTCACGAGGAAGTTGTAGACCACAATGAGGTCTCCACTCAGCCTCCTCTTCTCCAGGCTGAACAGGCCCAGTGACCTCAGCCGCTCCTCATATTTTCCCCTCTAGGCCCTTCACCATCTTTGTCGCCCTCCTCTGGACACTCTCCAACAATTTAACATCCTTTTTGTACTGGGGTGCCCAGACCTGCACACAGTACTTGAGGTGTGGCCGCACCAGTGCAGAGTAGAGCAGGACGATGTCGTGCTTGATGCATCCCAAGATACGGTTGGCTCTCCTGGCTGCCAGGGCATACTGCTGGCTCATATTCAACTTGCTCTCAACCACAACCCCCAGATCGGAGCCTTCTTGGACTCCTCTGCCCTTCAGAGCTGCCTTGTCCCTGTAATATGCAGCCTTAATAATTATAACGCTCTTGGTATACTCCTGTTGGTCCCATAAGGTGGTAGCTGAATGATTTTGGCTGGGTGACTTGTTTTTCAGCAGCTAATGCTGAACTGAATGGAATCCCCCAAACTGGCATCTCACATTCAATTCAGCAGCTTAAGGATGGTGAATTGAATGTGAGATGCCAGTTTGGGGGACTCCATCTGGATGATGTAGTTACCAAACCACTTTTTGTCATAATTGAAAAGTCATGGCAGTCAAGAGTGAAGTTCCCAGTAACTGGAAAAAGGGAAACAGCTATTTTAAAAAGGGTAGAAAGGAAGACCCTGAGAACTACAGGCTGGTGATCCTCACCTCCATGCCTGAGAAAGATCATGGAATGAATCCTCCTTGAAACTGTGCTAAGGCACGGGAAGATGACTCAAGACAGCCAACATAGCTTCACCAAGGGGAAATTGTGCCAGACCAAGCTAGTAGCCTTTTATGTTGGTGTGACTACATCAGTGGACAAGGGAAGAACTGATGTCATCTACCCAGACTTCTGTAAGGCTTTTGACATGCTTTCATGAAACATTCTTGTCTCTAAAGTGGAGAAAGATGGAACTGAAAGGTGGACAACTTGGTGGATTAGGAATTGGCAGGATGGCAGCATCCAAAGAGTTGTGGTCAATGACTCAACGTGTAGGTGGAGATCAGAGACAAGTGGTATACGTCAGGGGTCTGTATCAGAACTGGTGCTGTTTAATATGACATAAAGAGCAGAATCAAGTCACCCTCAGCAAGTTTGTGGATGACACTGAACTGAGTGGAGGAACTGACACAAGAGAATGAATGGATACCATCCAGAGAGACCTGGATGGTCTTGTGAAATGGGGCCCACGTGAACCTCATGCACATCAACAAGGCTGTGTTCAAGGTGCTGCACCTGGGACAGGGCAATTGCAAACATCTGCACAGACTGAGGGATGAATATCTGGAGAGCATGTAGTGACAGGACAAGGGGTAGTGGTTTTAAACTAAAAGACGGTAGGTTTAAATTAGATATGAAGAAAAAATTCTTCTGTCTAAGGGCAGTGAGGCCCTGGCACAAGCTGCCCAGAGGTGTTGTGGGTGTCCCATTCCTGGCAGTGCCCAAGGCCTGGCTGGATGGGGTTGGGGGCAGCCTGGGCTGATGAAGGGGTTGTGCCTATGGCAGGGGTGGGACTGGGTGGGCTTTGAGGTCCCTTCCAACCCAAACTATTTGATGATTCTCTGAGCCCATGATGTGGACTCATGGAGTTAAGAGGAACAATTCTATGGATAAATAACCTTTTAATCAAGCTTTTTCTTCCTCCTATAGCTTTTTCTTATTTTGAGAAAATAAATAGAAAATAAATGTAGACTGTGTGGAATAGGCTAGGAGGAACACAGGATTGACTGGTTATAATGCATAAATAACCATGTGAGAAAGCAAAAAGGCAACAATATTCTGACAAAACAAACCAACCCTCCTTCCACCCAATAAATTAATTTTACCTTTCCTTTCTGGCCTTGATCCTCTCTTCTTCATATCTGCAATGAACAGGAAACATTATTTAAATGTTACCCAGCCAAAACTGTTCTCTTTCAATAAAATGCAGTGTTTGCTCTAAATATGACAGAAACTGCAAGTTAGCAGTTTGCAGGCTTTTGCTTGGCACAAGTGTATGACTCAGATATGGTGTGCCCCAGGATCTGTGTTTTCTGTGCATGGATTTTGATTCAATATAATATTCTGCTACACAGGATTTTTGTCCTGGGCCTGCTGAGATCTATATGTGTTCCAGGGTCCCTGTGATACTTACTGTAAGACACAGTCTGGAATCTGTACATGCTCCATTGGGATAAGCTGCTCCAATTCCTCCAAGCTGTGAACATACTGGATCTTACTGATAAACTTCACACTGGCAAAGAAAGGGAAAGAGTGTGCGCTTGAGGCCTTGCTTTGATTTCCTCTCCGTAGGAAGTCAGACTTTTCCTGATGGGAACAGGGAGTTTTGCATCTCTGTATCCTCTGCAGTCTTAGTGCACTTATATCCTGCCAGTGCTAATATGCTGATGACTAAAAACTATGGTGAGATACTACATCACTGTACCTCTCAATATATGCAGTGTGTTTTACAGGAGAGGCCCAGGACCACCATTCCTGCACTTCCCAGTAAATTTGGTCTCTTTCAGTGTTCTTTATACACTACCCACTGGGACAAAGTCTGCTCTGTATCCAGATCACCATACTGTTTCCTAAAACCATCTTTAGAGTTGTCCTTGGAAGTATTAGACACAGGACAAGTGATGAAGTTTCACCGTGGTCCCTACTATTTAAAAGATCTGATTAAAGAGGTCAAATTTCCATTCCAAAACCAGCTGAGTATGGGAATACATTATATTTACCTGATGAAGGGCCTTGATATAGCCAGCACTGTCCGGATGAACCATGAAGGATGCACAATTATCAAGGCTTTGAGGTTTTTACGCAGCCTGTGGAAAAGTCATGGGACAGAAAGTCAAACTTGAATTATCTTTTCTTAAACTCACCTGTAATCTGTCTGGGCTCTGAGGGCAAACTTAGGCTTTAATAATGCTCAGCAGCCACACCTCGGGGTCTCCAGCCGAAAGCCCTGACCTATTTAAGCTCAGGGCTGGGCAGTTGCAGGAGTACTGCTTTCCTTGCTTGAGTGCTGTATTAGTCAGATGTCTGTGAAGGGAGCATGTCAGGGAGAAGAGGAGATGAAGTCAGAGAGCTGTGACAGAGGAAGAAATTATAGATTCTGGAACTGGTGGGAAAGGCTTAGAGAAAGCAGTGGAAGAAATGTGGAAAGAGGATAGAGAAGAAAAAAAAAAGAGGCAATACCAATAGGATTCTCACCTTCTGTCTATCATTTGATAGCATTTCTTTAGCCAGCCAAGGCCTGGCATCCTCCTCCGGGGTGTTGCTCCATTTAGGTACACAATCATGTAGTCCTCAGCCACCAGCAGCTCCAGACTACTGATCACATATCTGTTGGGTGATCAGAAGCAATGGGGACATAAGACTCGGAAAAAGTACCTTGACGTTTCTTAAGGTGTCTTTCTATGAACCCCAAAGTACTCCAAGTCTTTTCTTTGTACACCTTATAATATGTTTCAAGCTCTCTTGGCATCTCTGCAGAATGCAGAGGGTATTTCTCAGGGTTTGCCTACACTTGTTAGCGTAGAGTGTATATTGATGGACCAATTCCTGCACCATTTTTCTGTAGTAGTATCTGCAGGCTGTTCAGCATTGTATACATATGGTCTAGCCTGATTGTGAGTCCACTGCTGGCATAATTAACACCAAATATTTGAATGCTTTGGCTTATTAGACTTGTTTGTGAATGCGGTGGACAGTGATGTTCACTCCAGTTTGCAGCTGCACACTAGAGATATTTGGCCTGGATTCAAACTCTTTCCAGCTGAGGTTTCTGATGCAATGGGTACATGGAAACTAGTTCCCCAGGACCCAAGTTACCTTCCTTGCCCTCCTCTCCCTCATAGACCTTGACCAGACACTTACAAGAAGAGGTTCTCCATTATGTAGTGGTAATCATCCAGGTTACTGTCTGGGAGATAGCAGGCAGCAAAGACAATGATGGCATTGAGACCTTCTCCATAATATCCTGGGAAAGAAAGACAGGTAGCATCAGTGACTCTTTCCAGTGGGGGACACGAGAGTTCATGCAAAAATGCAAAGATGCATTGCTAAGTGTGGGCCTGTACTGCTTTTTGTGCCTCTCTTCTGCTCTAGGCAAGTATTTGTCCCTTTCTACGTACCTTTTTCAAAACTGGATTTGCTTCTTTTCCTGGTTTTGCCAGTAACATGTACGTGGGGTTCAGAGAAGGAATATATGTGTGTCAAAGCACAGAGCTAAGAGTTTTGCCCTGGGTCTTTGTTTGCCTATGATCAAATTTCAGAAACGGTCACCAACTGTGGGCATCTTAGCCTTTAGATATGCATCCAGAGACAGGTCAGATGCTAATTTATGGAGGGATTAAGCAGCTGCAGTCACTTCAGCATTGGCAATGTAGCTGCAGCATTAGCCTGCAGCTGAAGAAGAGGCTCAAGGTATATTTGTGCTCACTCAGAGCCAGTCTTATTATTGAGTTTGTTTATTGAAACCTTGCTATTGTGGCTATCTCTCCTTTAGCATAAGCAGGGTGCTTTTTGTGCTTATCTGCCACATAGAAGTATGAAAGGAATAGCAGATTTTCCCTAAAGACAGCCAAAACTGTCAGGTCATCCCTTCCAGCTTGACAAAGATACTGCAAGAAATCCACCTGGCTAGGATTAGGCCTCACCTCCATGTGTCACCACTCTCATGTAAGGTTTGATCATCTGGAGGTCAATACGGTGCTCCTGCTCTCCAATGATGACTGTCCTCCAGAGCCGTCCATTGGTAGCACTCCCATCTTCTGTCCCACCATCCCCAAAGAGATCTGCACTGTCCCCAGGCATGTTCTTGGCTGTAGCTACAGGAGTGTCATCTGGAAAAAGGACAATATTTCTGCCACTAATAATGTGTATGAAGAGGCTCTGCGATAGCTTTGGTGTTCAGTAACATCCACAGACAGGATGATCTCTTTCATGTGCTGTTTTGATTTGTGTATGTTTATGGATCTCAATTTTTTTCAATTGTCAAATTGTAATAGAAATAAGTTTAACATCTCACGCCTGCAGTCACAGGTAGTTCACAGGACTTTTTGCTGGATCTTCCTTCAGATCCATTTATACTGACTGAAGAGGGCACTACCTATATCAGGGGATCTCTTCTGATCTGCTACCAGAGCTGCTTGAGTGAGTCCTTCTTAGCACAATTCAGTCAAAATCATCCAGGTTAGCAAAGACCAGGTTATTCAAGTTGTTTAAACCAATCTGGTTTGGTTTGAGCATTCACATGACAGCTCAGCCTGCAGAGCTGAGTAGGTAACACCTTCCAGCCTGGGGTTGTGGCCCAGGTACTGCTGGAAGGGAATGTATGTACAGAGCCTTACGCTTTATCCTGAATTGTGGTTAGACTGGTGTTTGATTGAACTATTTCTGCCCACACTGTCCACTGGTGGAAATGTTGAGAGAGCACTCCTGGACTGTTGCTGGTGTCTTGGTGGGGCAGATATTGTACGGAAGATGGGCTGTGGTTGTATGTGCTGTGCTTTGCTGCTGGGGAAGTCAGTCCACAGCTGCTGATGATAAGTGTTATCAGAAGTGGTTAAAATCAGTGTTAAAAAAAAAAAAAAAAAAAAGCCCTAGCCCCTGTAGAAGTCCACCCAAAGTTATCCTTTTACCTTCCCATTCCAGTTCATTCCCATTTCCCAGGAATTCAAGGGAATCTGTTTCATCAGGAGTTTCAATGTCATCCACATTAATATCCAAGTCATCTGGTGTGTCCAGGAAGTCATCGGAGAGAATGGAGCCTTCACTCTGGTCCAGGGAAATGTTGATTTCAGGTGCAACAAGTGTCTTCCGTTTACGATGCGACCCATTAAAGTTTAAAGTATTTGGGGGAGCTGGAGTTAAAAGGAAAATAACTGACAGATTGTCCTTGTACTGTATCCTTAGTGCAAGAGATGGTGGTTTCCTTATTTTTATTTCAGGATATGGTCTTGGAAGCTAAGGGTGGTGGGCAGTATCTAACACATGCAGGTATGGCTGGATAAAAGTGCCTACACTTCCAAGATCCCTATTTCCTCCCCCAGCCTCTTGCAAAAGATTAGCAAATTCAGATCTCTGTGGCTTCTTCTTCCATATTAGAGTTTTTGTGGAGACTCCAAGGGAACTGAGTTTTGCCCTAACTGCATGCTGTCACTCCCTTAGGCTTGTTTTCCTTTGAACTCCTGATAAGGCAGGCTGGTACTTACAGGATGTATTCTCATCTTCTGTAGGGCTGCCCAGTGACTCCATTCCTGTCTCTTCTGGGAGAGGTCTGCAGGCAAGCCAAGGTGTGGATGTAAAAGATGGGAAACAAGTGATATTTAGAAGAAAGTCACACGTGACAGACATGAGAGAAGTGAGGATGTCAGGGAAAAACATACAACTCTATGTGTGCGTTTCATTTTTCCTTTTGTCTGTGAGCATCAGCCCGGTGATAACGTCAGATTTACCCAGGAGCAACCCAATAGCTGTGCTTTCTTACTGGAGAACAGTGCAATCCCAAGAAATTTCCAAACTATCCCCCCAGTATGTCTCTTATCCTGCCATTCAACCAAAAGTCTGGAAAATCTAGCCAGTGACACTGGAACAAATACTGTCCTTGGGGAAAAAAAAAAAAAGAAAAAGAAAAAAAAATTGGAAACACCCTCCTTTTCTCCATATTATCCCCATTTTGATCTCCATCAAAAAGTTGAGAGGCAGTGCCAAACTCTAGGGCTCCTCATCAAGAATACCAGTGAACATCTGCAGCTCGTACTTTGATACTGAACCCTGCATAGTGTAGGCAATGCAGTGGGCTGTAAAATCTGCATTTGGCTGTTTACAAGCTCAGAACGGAATGCTCTGATCTCAGTAGCAGGTGAGCTAGCAGAGATGGTTAGAAAAGGAGCATTTGCCACTGTCCACCAATGTTTTCTAAACAGTGCATCCTGCCTTTAGGCACTGGCCATGGCTGAAGTGGAGAAATGTTTTTTTCAAAGCACCCTCCACAACCACCTCTTGTGAAAGGCCGTTGCCTCCTTAATCTGTCATGACTTTGCTCTTTTAGTTGTTTTCTTGGTGTTCAAGGCAAGAATTCTAAACCTTAGGTGTGATCACAGAATCATTCCCCCATCCTCACCTCAGTCCCCACTTGGCAATAGATGACAGTGATACCCAAACCCTACTGAGGTCTGGAAGCAGATTCATTCTGAGCTAAGATCCAGGTATGAGCACTCAAACCAGTATCTTGGATCCAAAGGCTGACCCACTGCTCTCTTCCTTGGGCTCCATGTCAGAGGCCAGGATTTTCGTCTTCATCCCCTTGGTATAAATCACCATGACAGTAGCTGGAGGCTTAGAAATGTCAACTGAATTAAAAGTTTGGCTTTCCTTTACAGGTGTTAATGCCAGATCTCACTATGTGGCTGTTGCCCTTTGCAAACTGTTAAGTTGCTCCCAGCTCATAGGGGTAAGTGAAGTAAGAATCTGCCCCCAGTTCTGTTGTGAGTAACCCTAGCTGGCAGTACTGAACAGCACACTGCCCACCCTGAGCTGGACACTTTTCTCGTTAATTTGAGCTATAATTTGTGCCTTTCCCTGGCATTAGCTAGGGGAGGCAGTTTGAAACTTTCCACACACCATGACCAAATCCCACCAACCCCATGACATGTCATGATGTCAACAGACGGTTTAAAAAACAAACAAAAAAAGCAACCTTCTAAGCTATCCTTGTTTTACCTGCCAATTGCTGAAAGCTTCCCCACAACAGGGAAACTGGCCAGGCATTCAGGTATAAAATCCTGGGTTCTGGGATGGCCCTGGGGTGAAACATGGAGGAAAACCCACCAGTTTTAAGGCAGTAAAGTAAGAATTGGGATGGGACCACAGGGTTGCCTTCTAGCAGCTGCTGGTGTTAGTCTGACCATGACAGCGAGAGATCTGATAGGGACTGGTATCTCTGAGTTGGCAGAAGGATGCTGTTTGGCTCTGCCCTACAAAGGCTTCTCTTTGTGCAGCCCTAACACCAGAGCTACCAGCCAAATGAAACCACATATATATTTAGATTAAGGGATAATCCTCTCCGAGCTGGTTGTTGTATATTTATGAGAGCTAGAGACCTGATCAAACGTGCTTGGTCCTTGCTCATTTGGGCAGCCCCCTGTATTCCTGAGCAGTCAGAACCAAGGGCCTTCTGCCCCCCTCCAGCCTCTCCTCCTGCCTTTTGCTTTCACCTTGAACAGAGCCTGTCTGATTCTTTATCTGGCTGTGAGCTGGTGCCTGGCACAACTTCGTGATACAGCATCAAAAGGAGGGGGGGAAGGCCCAGCTGTACCCAAGTTTGTGCTGCAGTGAGGCACTCTGCTCTATGATTTTAAGATTTATTAAAGAGAAGCAATTCAAAAGTCTGAGGCAAAGAAAAGGTCTTTCTTACCTTCCCAAAGGAAACTTGAATCACTACCTCCCAGTCTCCCGTGTAAATCTTCCTTCCCACACGCAGCTAGACCTAGATGCCAAATTTTCTGAATGAAGCTGCTTTTCTAAGGGTTAGGTGCCACCATTTTTCTCTCTGCTGATAGTGTGATGCCCAGCTTTCCTGTATCTCAGGCCCCAACCAGCCCAAGCCTTCTCTGACTGTAATCTGATAGATGTGTGACGGAGTGAGCATGCTCCTGCACCCCCCCCCTGCTGCAACGCTACAGCATCATTGCAGGAGGACACTTGCACAAACAGCTGAGACAGACTGTCAGCAAGAGACTCAGCCTTCAGGGAGCAGCAGGAAGGGGGGGCCCTTTCCTCTCTGCTTCCTCGCTGCTTGATTTCTCTAGGAGATGTCTCAGTGTGTTGGCTTTACACACTTGCAGCAGAAAAAGGCAGAAGTTTGTTCTGCAAAGGAGCTTCTTGGGGAGGGATGGGAATGTCCCCTTGTGTTCTTAATAAGAAGATGAGTTCAGTTCTTCAGCCAAGATCTTTGTCTGGGGTATATATTTTTTGTAGCAAGATTGGTTAATCACAGATAAGCAAAAATAGCTATGCAGCAAATCATCTGGTAGAGAACTACTGTCCCACATGCAGTAGCCTCTGTCCTGTTATTTTAATGCTTCTAGGGGGGAATTAATTGATTTTTTTTATTTTTTTTTATTTTTTAATGCAAGTGAAACACAGCTGGTATTAGTGGATATTTGGGTTGTATTTCACTTGCATCATTCCTGATTTAATCCTTCTGCAGCAGTCTAGTAGCAGGCTGTGGAGCTAGTTCTCTGGGCTTTGGCCTTGTCCCTGCCACTGACTTGCTGCCCAGCCATGGTCACATTACTTTGCCTCTCCCTGGGCTGTGTTTGCCAGTCAGGAGTGATGATGCCCATGTTACGTGGGCACGGGGGCTCTGCAGAGCCCCCTTGAAGGTTTGACTGTTGCTAGGGTACGTTTGCTGGTTGCACGGCAAGTGCGAAACAGCCTGACTCCTGCTCCAGCATACTGCATGGGTGTCCAGGTGCTAGGCCAGCTTTATCCCCAGATTTTCTAGGGAGCATTGGGTGTATAATTTATTTCTATACCTTACTTCCCATTCCACTCAACTAAAAGCTTGTCAGCGCAACACTCTAAAGGAGCTTTATGTTGGCAGAGGTCTGTCAGCCCAAAGCTTTGGCTAGCCCTGCTTTCAGAGGAAAGAAAAATCTGCACTAGAAACCCAAGGCTTGGCTGAGCACTCTTCTGGGACCAGTGGAAGGACAAGTGATGTCCTAGGAGCCGGGTGCTGGGCTGGCAGACAGAGGTGCTTAGATTAGCACTGCAGCTGGGCCTGGGGTAAACAGAGCTAAGCTCATCCACCGGTGCCAAGGGACACAGGAGACCCTTTCTAGTATGGCAAGGGTTTGTGTGCGCCTACCCACATAGCACACTGAGCCACTGTCCTGCAAACACGGGGACCCTGTGGGTTGCTGTGGGGGATTCAGCTGCAGCTGGGATGGGGTGAAACAGCTCTGAAAAGCCCCTCAACTTCCCAGGCCCCTGTGCGCCTGGGGCTGGCTGTGCAGGCTGCAGCAAGGCTTGGTGTTGTCTGCACTGTGTGCCTCAGCAAGCTGCTGCTGGGTGATGGGCTTTAGTCCTGGATGTCTGGGGCAATACTTGAGTGGCTGCATGGAGTTAAGAGCTCACTAAGCTTACAAAGATTTTTGTCAGTTCTCTGTGCAGTTAATAAGGTGTCTGTGAAGTTGAAAGTTGTCACCCTGGCACCTTTTCTTGCCCACACATCATTTCCTGCAAGGTTTGCAACCACTGTTGCGACCAGTGCTCTATTGTCTCAGGCCTGAGAAGAGCAAAAACCAGGTTGCCCATGTGGGTGGAACAGTCTATATCTACCCTGTCCTGGAACAGGTAATTATTTCGGGACTGAGAAGCTGTCCAGGGAGAAGGGAGAAGGAAAAGAGCAGTGTTATGCTCATTTATTCATTCATCCAAGCAGCTGGCCCATGGTAGGGTAAGATACTGCCACTCAGCGTGTCAGTGCCAGTGGTCATTGTATCCCAGTGACTTTGGGTCCTGTGGCAAAGCATTGTTGCTTCATTTGGGGAGACATTGCTTTATGCAGAGACTGAGATCCAATAGCCTCTCCTTCCATCCATCCATCCCTATAGGTATGTATTTATCCTTGTTAATCTCTCTCTGTCCTCTGCACCCTGTTCCTTACCCTCCTTGGCATGCTTACAGAGTGCTGCCAGAAACCACCTAAACTTTTCTAATCATTGAAAGTAGCCTTGCTGCAGAAGCCCTGCTTTCTGGCCAGAGTCATTCTACTGGAGTCAAGGTTTCTGTTGCCTTTGGGGCTGGTAGGAGGGACCAGAATGCTCCATGCTTTGCTGGTTTCTTACAGGAAGAAATAAAGCTTTCCCTGTATTGTCTTGATTTTTTTTTAATTTTTTTTTTTTTTTTTCAGGGAACGAACCTGGGGAAGTCCTCATCTTGCCATTCCTCCTTCACATCCACATTCTCCATCCGCAGAGTGGCTTCTGTGGTTCCCATTGTGCTCAGAGATGGTCTGGATGCACAGTGTTTTCCTCGAGGAAGGGCTCAGGCTGGAAAATGTAAGGCAGAAGGGCTGGCACTGAGCATCACTACAGGGGAGAATCTAATCCAAGCAGGTTCAGAGCAGGTATGCTAATACCAATCTCGACAGAGAAGCAGTGAGATAGCTGCTTGTTGCACAAAAGGGATAAGACAAGAACATGGAGGTTTGTGGCTTCTTGACACATTTTGGACAAGAAAAGAGGAGGTGAGGCTGGCCTTGAATCAAAGCAACAGGTATATCTCTGAACTGTTGTGGTCTTAGCTCTTCTCCCTGTAAATAAATACCTTCTGGGCTGACACCCTCCTATTTTCCCTTACTACCTTTCTTGCCATAGTAATCTCAACATTAACCTACACCTCTGCTGAGGGAAATTAAGTGTGGCTTAAAGGGAAGAGAAGAGCTCCTCCCAGGCTGTTTTCAGGTTGGTGATGCAGTAGCACCATTTTCCATTTTGCTGGCTTGAACAGAAGCTAATGGCTCAGGTTTTGCAAAGAAATTCCCGAATGCTGCTGCCTGATCTGTGCTCCATCCCCATGCTTGTCCCTGTACCAAGAGAGAAATGGGAGAGGGTGAGGAGGCCTTCACAGGGTTGTTGAATGTCCTTTCACACACCTGAAGAGTTCGCTCTCTATCTTGCTCTCAGGTAAAAAAATAAATAAATAAATAAAAAATAAATAAGAATTTGAAAAAAAAAAAAAACCTGGAGCACCTCAGATGGAGGCAAGGCAGATGTGCTGTTCCCAGGCCAGGGTTTCATCTGCACTGGTAAGAGCAGGAGAGATTCAGATCCAGGGGCCTTGTTCTCACATATACTAACACCCTGGTAGCGCCAGGGGCCCTTTAGACTACAAATATTGTTGCCTGCATGAGAAGATTCCTACACTGCCAGCCAGCAAAAATCAGACTTTTCTACCTATTTCCCAGGGACTACATCTGTGTTTGGTGTTTAAGTGCAACCCCTTACAAAGTCCAGCTGAGGGAATGGGACCGGTCCTTGCAGAACCAGCTCCAGTTGGCAAGAGCAGAAATGGTTCTCTCAGCTGGCTACTGCTGCAGATGTGCTCAGTAGTACCTGAGCCCAAAGGGGACAAGGGCAGGCCTTATCTTATACAGAACATGATCAGGTGAAATCAGCGCAAATGGTGGGCACAGCATTAACCTGTCTGCTGCAGCACAATTTTGAATGTTCTTCCTGAGCTCAGCCCTTGTGCTGTATATGTATCCAGGCATGGGCTGGGCAGTAATGTATATTTTTAGAGTAACAGGTCTGGAGTGATTTCCAAAGTGGATGGAGCTACTCTGTCCCCTGTGTCAGGAAAATCGTCATCTAGCAGAATTTGATCCATTGCTATAAGGCTCTTCTAGAGAGCCAGTGCTTTTTCTGCTTCCTTGGAGGCTTGTATTTAAAGAGGGTGTCACTGGTAATGAACTGGGGAAAAGTAAATCTGCCTGTGTGTATCTACTTTGAAGGAATTAAGTTGTGTAGAGGCCTGAGTAAATCAGGCATCCATCTTTATTACAGGCACTGACAGAGATAGGAATCAGAGCAAAGAGCTATCTGTGAGGGTTGCAGGGCTTTCTCGCTGACCAGCATCTCTGAGCCTTTCCTCACAGGGTGCACATTTTGTATTCTGGCCTTAACCACCACGCCTGGTTGCATGCAATGCCCATGACATGTCATACGTGTCCCCGTTTTTATATACCAACTTGCAGGCAAGGGAGATACCTTGGGGCTCAGAGAGACTCCACCTTCCCTCCCTGTTCCCCATAGCTGTCATCTGCTTTCCACTAGCCCTTGAAAGCGTCATGGAGGGAGAAAGAGAAGAAGAAATTGAAACGAGCCCCAGGGTGGAGCCTGATGTTTCTTAATATCAGACATTGCCTGGCAGTATGGAAGCCCAGATGACGCAGTACTCACCGATGCTTGTGGCTAACGAAGAACAAAGAAGATCCTGCCTGTATCCCAGCTGCGCATTCTTCCCAGTGCAGTCGGGCTGCTCAGGAGATTCAGTGCCTGGATCTGGATGCAGACGTGTGGTGCTTTCTCAGTGAATGACTGTGTGGTTGCATCTAGTTCTGCCTTTCTCGCAGGAGACAGTGCTTTGTGATGTGGATTTCACTTGGAGGGAATTGGGAGCTGTTATTTGTATTCTTCCGTGGTGATCGCTTTCTCAGCTGCCTCTCTCCCTTCCTATTTCACTATTTTCCTCTTGCAGCTGGCTAAGCATCAGCTCTCTTAAGTCAGCTAATTGCACTGCTTTTGTGTGTGAGGAGGATGGTGGTAGTGATGGGGGCGGGCGGGGGGGGGGATGGAGGGGGTGGTTTATGGGAGGATGGGTGGAGAGAAGAGCTGAAAGCACCCCCTCTCGGTGCCACCTCTCCTCCAATTGGCTGAGAGGTACCAAATATCTCCCATCACTCTTGCTTGGGATGAATGATGCTGCCAGGGACTAAGCACACCACCTCCTTGCTGTTTTCAGTGGAAGTGAGAGATGCCCCTCATTCTACAGGATCTGTTCCCTGAGAAGCCATGGAGCCGGCAAGGGACGGGTAGGAAGAGGAGGGCTTTTTAATGCAGTGCATCATTCCCTGAGAAAGAAAAACGTGGTTTGAGCATGTGTTAGAATGCAAGGGAGCTTGTCTGTATCAGTGTTAAAGGTCCGTCTTGCCTGGCACATACAGAGCTGATCTGTACTTAAAACTCAGGCACAGGTCTCACTTCTGGTGCCAAGTACTGTACAAATAGATCTGAGTTGTTCCTATTCCGGGGCTTCAGCTCCTGTTACTTGCTTCCAGGATGTCAGTAACAGCATTAGCCTGAGGCCTTTGCAAGTTTCTTTGCAAGTATAAATTTTTAAAGTGAATGAAGTAGCAGTATTTTTCAGAGGTTCTGATTTCTGCCTTCTGATTCTTGGGCTCCAGCAAACAGCATTACTTCCAGTTCAGGCCAAATACTCAACCCAGCTTCTGTTAGAGGCCCTGGTGTTAGCTTGATGATGTCTACTGTCAAAAATCCCCTTCAGGCTTGCACAGAGCAGACAACTTGCTTGGTGCTGTACTAAGATGAAGGTAGGTCATCTTTGTCTTTAGTGGTGATCCCCCAGTGAAGGAAATAAAATGTTTTTTCTTCTGAGTCTTAGCAGAAATGCTCTGAGAGAGGCTATTTCTTCTATTATATCAATAGATAGAGCAGGGCTGTGAACTCTACATTTGCCTGCTGCACTAGGATTTTCTTATTACCACCTCTTAAAGATGCATTTGATTTTTTGGAGGGCTGTTCCATGGACAGAGGGACTGCAATGATCTAGAGAGCAGGCCAGGGTGGGGAGATGAAGGAATGGGATATGGTGGAAGCAGGATTCTACTTATTGCACCTCTTTTTTTCTGTTGCAATAAGAATAGGAGTCTTATGGTCGTCTTGGCTCCCATGAAGTAGCAGTATGATGCTGGGGGGCTCTACCAGCACTTTTGGTCAACACTGGCAAGGTCAGCAGGCTGAGGAGAAGGGCTGATGTGCTATGTTGCTGGCTAAGTTACATCATCATGAGGCCCTGCTCTGGAGAAGCCCTACTCTCCTTAGATGCCCACCTAGGAAATGCCTCTCCCATCACCTCAGCCATTTCATTCTTCTGTAACCACATGTACCTGCTAGGTGCTCCCATCCTCACCTGTTGGGAACTGGAACCTTGGGTTCATCAGCAGGGAGGCAGGCCTTACACAAGTGGCATAGCTCCATGCTGACATTGCTTTCTTAGGATCAGCAGCTCCTACAGGACGAGATGCTGAGGGCAATATTTCCTCAGTGGTAGCTAAGCACTAGCAGCTTGTAGCCATGTGCATCTACCAGCCATGTGTCTGGTGGATCCTGGATCATACCTCAGAGGAATGGTGGGGTATCCCTAATTAACATCTCGCTGGGCATCTCTGTGGTCCAGGATACACAAGATTCTCAGCGATGCTTTAGAGAGGCATTATATTTCTTTAAGGCTTAAGAAGCAGCCAGAAGATCAATGGTGAGTGAAAGAGATGCCAGAAAGTCTGTAACACCTGACAGCTGCAAAGTTGCTTATCAAAGTCAGCAGGCTAAGTTTAATATTTGCATTTTACCTTCACTTTTATATGAGAAATGCTATCCTCCATGTTTTCCGAGACAGTTTAAACCTAATAGCATACATATACATAATATAACCCTGTATGAATGCCATCTACTGGCTGTGGTCCTTGGACTTGGAGCAAGTGTACTGCTTCTAAATGTGAGAAACAAAATTGTGTTTTTGTAGTAGAGAATTACTTTTCTGTATTCCAAGGTAGTTGTGTAGTCATAATAAGGAGAAACGCTAAGTAGATAAGTGGACAGTAGAAGGCCTCACTGTTTCAAAATAAGTTAGAAGCTTGAGAAAAACAGGATGAGTAGTGTGAGAAAAGTAAAACAAAGATCACAAGTTCTCAAAACATGAGAAAGGAGAAATTAAAGGGTTGGGGAAAACCCTTTAAAGGGGGGAAAAAAAAAAAAAAAAGTGTACATATATGGTATAGAGAAGCATTGTGAACCTGTAGTATTCAGACAGTGAGGAAACAGGGGAGGTGATCAGGCATCAGGTAATAGGGAATAAAAGGTTAGGATTTGTTTACTAAAATGCTCTCCTGATTGACAGGACACCCACCATTGCAATCACAAATAGAATAGCTTCACAGAAGATCCTGTCTGAAGAAAATTATTTGAGATTTTTCTTGCATAAACCCTACCAGGCACTGCTTGTATGTTGCTGAGCTGATTCACAGCATGAAGGGTTGAGTTAGTCCATCTCCACTTGCCAGCCCAAATGTTTTTTTCGGAGTACGTTTTGTTTTGGTATACTGATACATAAAAAGTGAACACTTCACTGAACTAATTTTCCAGCACTGCAATTCCTCCAAGAACTTTCCTGTGCCTCCAACTGCCAAGCACAACTCCTGCAGAGTTCCACTGACTTGGAGGAGGCAAGGGAATGCATTGTGTGGGATCAGGACCTTCCCTATACTGTTTGTATTTTTCTCCAGAGCACCTTTTTTTTTTTTTTTTTTTTTTTTATCCTGCTCTAGTCCCTCTAGTGTTTCCATATGCTACTCTCACCTAGAATAGCAGGTTTTTAAGTTACTTGGTAGCTTTTTTCACTTCTGTCAGCTGATGGGGACTTTGTAGTCCTGCCTGTCACCAGCAGTCCAGAGGCTCTAGCTGACTTTCTTAAATGTGTGAGCCTATAATATAAATTATTGGCATTTTCGAAACTGCTGATATTATCGCTATTACAGCAAATCCAGCTGTTTCTCTACACTGATGGAAATCGAACACTGAGAAACCTCAGACTTTCTGCGAAGTTTTGGAGTCGGCCACAGGAGGGCAGTGGAACCAGCCCAACCTGCAAAGAAATCTGTCTCTTCTGGCTGAAATACGACATACACAAAGCAGACTGTAGAGGTCACTTTGCACCAGGAGATGGCTGGGTCTGAGGCGTGAAAGTGTCCCGCTGGCTTTCCCCAAGAGGAAAACAGTCGGTAAGTTTGACCCCTAGATAAGTTCGATGGCTCACTAAAAACGGGCTGAGATCCTTTTCCAAAAGCCACTATTGAAAAGATCCTGCCACTGCCCCGAGGTGAGGTTCTGCTGGAAGAAAACAGACGAGAGATGCTCACTCTGTTCTTCTAATGACAGCCAAACTCAAAACTGCCCCAAATGCAAGGGGCTGCTTTGGACAAGCTGCTGGAGCTGAGAGCTCAGTGCTGTGTGTGCACCGCAGTGCTGTGGATTTCTCATGTGTATGTGCATTTGTGTGTGTGTGCACATTCTAGGAATCTTATAAAAATTAAGGGCACTTTAAATGTTTTTCTTATTGGCCGGGACATTAAAATATTTGAGTCCAGCTGAACAACACCAGAGATGGATTGCGGTTCAGGCCTTGGTGATGAAAGGGGTCCGAGATTTCCGTACTCATAGATCTCTTTCTCCATTTACACTCCCATCTCCTGACCCCAACAGGTGGAGTTGACCAGAGACTCTGACAGTCCAAAAGCCCAGATGTGAAACATCCATAGGATGTTTACTCTTCTTTCCACGTCTTTTTAACAAATTTGGACGCTTCCCAAAATTTCAAGAAGTCACTGGCTTTTTATTAAACCTGCAGTGTGGCAATGACTGAGGTGATGGTGCCCAGCTTAGCACTGAGCAAATTCCCTGATGCAAAGCTGGTAGGAGCCCATCTGAGCTGTGACTGCTGCTGTGATGAGCAAGGCTGTTTGTGACACTGTGTCTGCCTGTCTGTTTTCCCTACCAGCTTTAGTACTGAGTGACCACTTTCAGTTCAAGCTGTCAGTGGGCTCAAACTCATGGGGATATCAGACTCTTATGTGAGGTGGCCGGGAAAATAATGTGAGCCCCTAATGAATTATATAGTCCAGCATGAGCTCTTCTTCTTCAAATTAAGATCCAGTGAATCTACGCAGGAAAAGGACATTTTGAATACCCAGCTATGGGAGAAGCTTTCCAGAGTTTACACCTTATGAGGCACCAGAGAACCCAAGCAGGATGTGTAAAGTCCAGAGAAATCCAGCTTGCTCAAACTGCTTAAGGAATGGCTGATTCTAAATGCCTGTGGGTTTCTCTTTTACAAATCTGCCTTCTATTTTTCTCCCTTGCAGTTCAGGCAGAGGTTACAGGTTTTCTCTTCATTTACGAGGGTAAGAAATGCATATTTTATTTTAAACAGTCAATTATAGTATCTCAGGAACTGGAACTTAAAAATATCATGAAGCTCTGTGTGACTCTCAAACTTGGCAGGGCTGGTGATGCCACAACTTGCAGTGGTTCAATGGGCCTGGTGTATGTCTGTGAATCTTCAGAGAGGTGACTGCAGGACCTGGATACTTCCCTATGCAGTTTGTGATAAAATGAGAAGGATTAAGCCTGGAAGGCACCTCCAGACATCACCTAATACAACCCTCTTCTCAAAGCAGGATCAGTTAGAGGGTTGCTCAGGGCTATGTCTAGCTGGGTTTTGATTATCTCCAAGAGACTCCACAGCTTCTCTGCACAACCTGTTCCAGGGTTTGGCTACCCTACAGTAAAAATAATAATTTTTCTCTTCTATTTAAAAGGAATTGTATTTCAATTCATGGACATTGCCTCTTGTCCATTTACTGGGCACCACTGAGAAAAGTCTGGCTCCAATCACTTTAAGTTAGCCTGGCTGAAATTAAGATGAAACATTTGTTTGTAGGAAAAATAAAAAGTTATTTTGGTTCCTTTGACATTATTTACAACTTTGGTTCAAGTTTGAAATGAAAAAATAAAGAGTATTTTCGGGATGAAAAACTGCAGGCTTTGTTTAAGATATGCTTGAAATTAAACTCTTTAAATTTTTATTGCACTGTGACATTTGAAATTTGCCTGCCTTTAATTAAAAAGGAGGGGACCACAAGTGCCTTCAAACATGCATTTGAAAACAGAGAAATGCCTTATTTTGGGGAGAACAAAATGTTTTCATTGTCTTCACTTAAAGAAAAAAAAATATATAGTTTTGCTGTAACTAATAGAAAGGTTTCATTTTGGGTTGACCTAAAGAGAAAATGTTTTCCTCTTTCTAATTTCTTTTGATTTTTAAAGGATAGACCAGCTATTTGCATGTCTAAGCTTCACCTCTAGGAATCTAAGAAGAGGAACAGGGGAAGGAGGCCTCCGCTGGGATCTGGCAGGTTTCTGAAATGGGAGGTTGGATAGGACTTCGTTCTGTTGAACAACAGTTGTCACAGATCTGAAATCTCCTTTGCAAATTTGCTTATTTTTTTTTAGCTATGCCTTTTGTGGGGTGTTTCAACTGGGTGTGGGAGCATTGTGTGAGGATCAAGCTGGTTTATTGTGGTGCAGGGTGTGATCGATTGTTTTGGGATGGAGGTGCTTCCATGATGGGTCTCAGCAGGAAGGTCTTGGAGGACTACTCAGTAGGAAGAGGGATCAGGAGTGAAAGAGAAGGTGAACAGAGGATGGCATGTGTGCAGCTGGATCCTTAGACAGCTAGAGGCCTCCCTTACAGTCGATGGGTTTCATAAATCTTGCTTCCTGCAACAGCTAAAAGATGTTCAGCGATTCCTTACTGGGAGGCCAGAGGGGTGAACTGGAAGCACCCAGGGTGCTGGTATGGTAACAAAGCAGAACTATCAGGTTCTGCCCCTGTCTAGGGCCCATCAAGGTAATTTCTGTTAAAGGCAAAACAGACTGGCTGGGACTGGGGTGGGCTTGGATGTGTGTAGGACAGCTCAATCTCACCGTGAGCAGTGCTGCCAGGCATGGCTGTACTCTGCACTTGCTGCTGCTGAGATCAGCTCAGTCTTGGGAGAGCTGATAGAATAAATATGTGGAAACCCCTACACCCTCACCTTGCAGTGTCTTCCAGTTTTTCTTGGGAGGTTTGTCTTCTCCATTTTAGGTTTTTATAGGACAATTGCTGCAGTTTCCAGTCTGGAGACAACAGTGCTCAAAGCTGTTGGCAGCAAAAGCCTGTTTGGGCAGTGGTGTGAAATAAGTGAGTGAGGCTGTGATGCACATCCCACCGCCCTGAGGATCTATGCCTGTTCCCATTGCATCAGGCCCTTTGCTTCAGGGCTTTTCGTGTTTGGAAGGGCCAGGTACCATTAGTGTTTTGGACTGCGCTGGACCAGAGCATGTTGAGTGCAGCTTTTAGAGCAGCAGAAGCCTCTGCCTCTCCTCCTAACTGCTTCCTTCTGCACTCTGCATTCTTCAGAACAATGGTGCTGCTGTGCACTCTCACAGAAGTCGGATCTGTGGGTCCAGATGGATGAGCAAGCATGAATCCTAGTAGCTGTAAAGGACATGGAGAATGCAGTGTGAAGGAACAATCCATTCAGGTGGGCACCATCTGCATCAATAAGGTCACACATTTCCCAGTCTCAAAGGAAAAAGAAAGTGCCCAAATGTCTCTGGGAAAAAAAAAAAAAAAAAAAAAGCATTATGATTTCCAATTGAGACTGCTGGCAGTACCTTTCATCCTCTCCTATGAAGCGACATCCAATGTATTGAGCAACATTACTGGGCCATCATGGGGTTGCAGTGGGAATTGGCACCCATGGGTCCCACCAGCCTCCTATGAAGGAAGAGGCAACATGGAAAAAGAGAGAGGGGAGGCTGGTTCTTCCCCAGCTGCAGGTTTTCTTTCTGAAGGCAGTGCCCTGTGGTGGAGTGCAGCCTGGGCTGTTTCAGTCAGAGGTTACACACGTTTGCTCCAAGGAGGCTGCTAGGTTACAGGGCCCCAAGGACTCAGCTGGAAGGAGCTGTAGCATAGGCAGAGGCAGCTGTAAGGAAAGCATGGCCCAAACCCAGCATCACTGGGTTTTGCTGACAGGCCCCATCACTTCATGTGGCTATTGAACCTCTCTGGAGAGGCTTTAGGGGGCAAATCCAGCAGAGCTAGTGCTGCTTGGGAAAAGGGAAAGATGGAGAGAGTTGCACCAGATATTTGTGGCATAGAATGAAGAGAGCCCTGACAGAAAGGCTGGCATTTTCCTACTCAAATCATGTTGGTATTTTTAAGGCATTTAAATGAGAAAATGGTGTTTATTACACAGTGGTTTTCATGAGTAAACCATGAAGGCAAGCATCCTGTGCTCGCTCACTGACATGGTGGGTTCTTGCAACCTTCTGCAGAGAGCCAGGCTGCCTCATTCCTGCCAGTTGGCACTTGGTCCTTGTGCAAGAGATGAGAGCATCACCATTGGACCGTCATCCCTCCTGGAGAAGCACCTATGGTTCTTGCCACATGTAGTTTCCCTGCATGGAAAAGGCTTTCAGCCTGGCATTAGTGTGATGAATCACAGCCCAAAGCAAGCCAGGCTGCTCCCTGCAGTGGAGCAACTCCAGCAGGGCCAAACTAGGGCTGCAGCTTTTTGCAAACCTGCTCATGGCAGAGGAAGCAGCATGTGTGCCTGGGCTCCAGTGCCTGAGCATGTCAAGATGTTGTGTGTGACAGGACATTCATTAGTCTTATATAAATACTTGTCACGTTGGAATGGGCTTTGTGAGACAAGCGCATTTGTGATGGGGATGGAGTGTGGGGAAACAGAGAACTTGACTGGCAGGTTGGTTATGCTCCCTGACAATCTGAGGGCTTCTGGCTACCTCCCAAAAGCTCTCTGGGGCAGCAGCCCCAGGTCAATCCTCTTCCTAGGCTCTGCACCAGGGTAAAAACTCATTGTCTTCCACTGCAGTGCCATTCTGCAAACTCCAGCACCAGGGGAACATATTTGGGGATAGAAATTAGATGCTGTAGAAGGATGAAAGTGGATGAGGTTATTTCATCCCCCATTCTCCAACCTAAGGTCTGAACCCTTAGTTCAGGTCCATCACAAAGGACAAAAGTATCTGGGAGATTATGGCCCTGGTGTGTGTGCTGCTGTTAAGCTCAACAAAATGGTTGGTGGTAAGAGGGCATCGTGTGGATGGACCTTGCTGGACTTGTGTAGGTCTCATAAAATGCAAAATTTTACTCACATCCTCTGCCCTGATTATTAGCTGCAAATCCTTCCTCCTCTGTTTGCCTGCTTGTCTCCCTGAGTACAAAAACATCATGCAGAAAGGTGTAAACAGTGCTGTCCAGTGACCTGCTTTATTTTGTTTTGTTTTGTTTTTATTTTTATTTTTATTTTATTTTTTGTTTTATTTAGCTGAACTGTGGCTGGCCCTGCCTTGGGGATTGGACTGTTTAGTGTTGAAGTAGCTATGATTCAAAGCACCCTGGGCCTTAGCTGCATTCACACCTGTTTGGCTGTGTGGGATCTTCTTAAACTGAGTGCATCAGGCTGCAGTTTTTGGAAGTTCCTTGCTGGTTTTAGTTTCTCTGGGATGAATCTGTCCCTTCTAGATTATGTTCATTTCCCAGTGCCTTGCAAGAGAGGGAAACAGCATCTGATGGCCCAGACAGCTGCTCAAAGGTTGTACGGTCAGGAGAACAGAGGCAGCAATGCTGTCTGACCTTGCTGACAGGCAAGGAAGTCCTCCAGAGCTGGAGAGAGCAATGTTAACAGACATTGCTGGATCTCAACCCCGCAACCTTGTTGTCAAAGGAGTCTGTGGATGCTAAAATTTTACATAGATTTAAGAGGACACTGGGCAATTGCATGCAATTGAAATTGCTGAGTACTAAGTATATCTGGCTCAAGAGTTCCTCTGATTTGGAAACAGCTGGAGACTGAGAGGGGACTTGCAGTAATATCATATGTGCTTGTCTTATTCTCATATTTCTCTGGGCATCTTACTGCTAGAGAGAAGCAAACTGAGCCCTTGGCCTGACCTGGTGGGGCTGTTTGTGTGAGGACCTTGTCTCTTGACTCTTGTTTACAAGGTCATTTTTGGCTGTTTTGGCAATGCTTTGAACTACCTCTCCAGGGAGCTGATGTTGGACTCTTCTCCTGGCCAAGCTGGGAACCAGTGAAACCATTTCTTAGAGCTGCTCTAGATGAACTGGGAGCCTAAGCTGTTTCCATCTCAGCACAGCATGAGAAGAGAAGTATGACTTGATCCTGCTCAGGTACAGGAGGGATAAAGGGAGATGGATGGCTGAGGTGACGCTTCCTCCTGCTCTGATTCATTTATCTTCAAGGCTTCTCTTACGCTCCTTCAAACTCTGTCCCTCCCTTTCCCTGTATAGTGCCCTCACTATTCTGCTTCTCTCCTTCCTGCATCCTCCTTCCAGCTTCATTCTGCCCCATTCTTATCCTTTGATTGGATGTGTGAAAAAGATCCCAGCCTGCCAGCAAAGATACAAAAAACTAGAGCTTGGCAGTAACGGGAGTTGTTGAGGAGGGGAAAATGAAGCAAACAAGTAAATGGGCCATGAAGACCAACATCACTCAAGAACGCAGCATTTTAAATCTGGTGATGGGCTAATATCTGTAGTGACAGCTCCATGGAGGCTTTTCTCCTCTGCTTTAAAATAGAAGATTGGTTTATTTATTTGTGTGTGCGTGAGTGTGTTCTGCAGTAAATCTCACAATCAGAACTGCTTAGCAGTAGAGGAATGTCATGGGTCAGTGGCAGAGAAAACTGATCAATCCTTTTTCAGGATGTAAGTTGATTCAAATGGATGGGTTGGTGTGATTCATGCAGAGGTTTTTAATCTGTTTAGAATTATCTCCCCAGCCTTGCCCATCCAAAAGAAGCTGCAAGTGATGGACTTTCAGGGTGAGCTTCATGGCATGTCTGCTGAGGAAGGCTTTGCACCTGTCTGGTTCTTGGATCCATCCCCACTTCAAAGCAGGTGAACTCTCTTTCACCAGACATCTCACAGTGAAAAGGAATGGCAGAATGGGGCAGAGGTTGTCTTTCATTTGATCTTGATGTAGTTCATCAATGCCAGCTACATCCATACTTGGATTTTGTGTGGATTAGCATTAAGGTAAAATGCACAGCAGCTCATCTTGGGTGTCTCGTTGGGAGGTTTAGCTGGAAATAAAAGCATAACCTCTTCCACCCAGGAAGGCAATGCCTTCTGTTTGCAAGTCCAAGTGCTAGTTCTGCCGCAGTCCTGTAATAGCCAGGCTTAGTAGGGCCTGTCCTGGAACCTGGGAGAGGCTGTTCCCTTGCCATAGCCATTGAGGGAGCTGCCTTCTATTTTCAGGTTGTATTTTACTGTGAACAAATTCATTTCACCATGCAGGGATATGTTCTTGTGCCAATGTTTGGCCTTAGCTTTGTCAGCTTTTGTCCCTTCCTAGCAAGGAACTGATGGGAATGAAGACATTTGGATAGGGGGAACCAGGGAATACACCCTGGATGAAATCAGGGGGGGCATGGCCTTATCCTGATGCTTCCAGGACAACAGCTGTGGAATAGTCATTGGTGCTGTGTATTTTTTGAAGGCTTGAGTCTAGAACAGTGGGGCTTGATTGTTTACCATGGGAAAAGAATCAGACACTGTGTTGGAGAAGAGCTAGTATGGGAGATTGCTTCTGAAGGACTTGGATTTTTGTTCTTGTTGGGAAGCTGTTGATGTGAACTACTTGAAAACACCTGGTACAAAGTGAATGATTTCCCTTGGAGATGCTTAAACTCCTATTGAATTTGGAGCCCATAGAGAAAGCAGTTAACTCTTGTATTTTATTATCTAATAATAAACATTTATTGTTGCTGTTATTCACAAATGGGTGCATTAGTACAGCAAGTCCTCAAGTGGTGACAGGAGCATAATAAATTTTGCTACCGGTTCATGCCCTGTTCAGTGGAGAGCATTTTTTGCTTTTGGATTCCCAAGCTGTTGACAGCTGACATCTAGGTACAGGCTGCCCCAGTGAAACACCCTGTGACCTTGACATTCACATGTGAAGGGTTAATAAGGGCTTTGCTTTGCCTCCACATTCACATCTGCTGATTAATTCCAGCCAGGTGTCTATGGTTCAGGTCTTAAAACAACAATTGCCAAAGTGTCTGGGAACACTTCTTTAGGTTTCACTCTGCAATTCCAAGTATGGATAAATATTTGCACCTCTGTGGCTGCAAGACACCCTTGAGATATGAAGGCAATTACTGTAGGAGTTCTTTACAAGACAAAAAGACTGATTTGCTGGGGAGCAGTGGTGGTTCAGAGGCAGACAGGACTTGTGGGCTCTATTTGCAGTTCTTTCTGGGTGGTCTTGGGGAAGGTCATGGGGCAGTTGGGTTTGGGTGCTGGAGGGATTGTCATTCTACAGCACCTCTAAGGGAATTCAAACATGCTTCCACCTCCCACTGATTTTTGGCTTTATATTTTCTGGGCCATGGTTCCCCCCCGTGATCTATTTTACATGGGAGAATGAGGAGGAGAAATGCAGACATGGAATCCACAAGCATGTGCAAAGCCTTGAGACACTTCAAGGAAAGACCCTGAATGGCTTAAAGATCCTGGAAAATACGTTTAATTTTGGTGATTTCCTGTTTCCATCTAGGAGTAGTTCAATAGTTGTAGTATTCTGATTCTTTCCATTGAAGAAATCAGTGCTTTGTGGGGATCCAATCCTGCAACTCTTAATTTCTGGCTTTCAACAGCATGCTATTCTGTAACATGTTCAAGGGTAAAAGAAAAAAATAGTGTCTGCCTTCTGATGAGGGCAATTCTGCTTATCTGCATCTCACTGGATATCTGGGGACCTCAAATTATATGCTCTTCTAAATATGTTTATGATGGCCCTGCTGTTGCACCTCTGACCATTTTTGACATGTCTTTTTTTCTGGGTTTTGGTTTGGTGAGGAGATTTAGATCAGATATGAGGAAAAACTTTCTCTCAAAGAGTGGCCAGGCACTAGAATGGCCTGCCAGGGAGGTGGTGGAGTCACCATCCCTCGTGGTGTTCAAGAAGCACCTGGACAAGGTGCTATGAGATATGATTTAGTAGCTTAGTGGGTAGTATTGGTGATAGGAGGACGGTTGGACTAGATGATTTTGTAGGTCCTTTCCAACCCTGTGTTTCTATGACACAAAGGAACCACTCTATGGCAATTCTATGACAATTCTATGACATAAAGGAAATTGCATTGTTACTTTGGGCTTAAGCCATTTGGGCTGAATCAATGTCTTGCTCTGGCCAGCAATACATGTAACCCTCCTGAACTGGAGTGTAAATTAAAACTCACCTCCGACATTGTCATTGACTGAATTCAGAGACATATATGGGCTACAGAATCTTTATTATTTAGCCAAGTAAATGGCTTCTCAAGAGAGCTCTTTCCCCCAGCGTTTGATGGAATTGCTTTGTACCTTGCTATTCATACTGCTGAGGAGTCTGTGATGTATTAAAGTTATTGTAATAACTTCATGGGCATTTCCACATTCAAGTGATCATAATAATGCTCATAAAGTACACTCCAGCATGAAGCATTTATGAATTATTCTACTTAAGGTGGAAAAAGAAAAGGAAAATAAATATATATATATATATAAAAAAAAAAAAAGGAAGAAGAAAAGACCTGGGCTGAATTAATAACTCTGAAAGAACCATAAATTTAGAGGAATCATATTGCAGAGGGTTATTTTGTGTGTGCAATAAATGGAACGTTTATGGCGTTAGTACATAAATTTGGTTTGAATGTTTTTGAAGCAAAGACCTTTGAAATAACTTTTAACTTTTTTCCTTTCGTTTTAATGTTGCCTTAAAGAGAAACACCAGGGATTTTGGTGCTATGTACAAGGGCAAGCAAAGAAGAAGGTTAAAAAGAGCACAGTTAACTCGGCCTCTTGTCTTCAGTGATGACCTGAAGCAGGTGAGGAGCATGAAGGTGAACAGGAGGCTGCTCCTGGGGCCCTAAGGGAGATGGTCAGCCCTGGGAGGCTAGCTTCCTCTGAGCTACACTGGGGTTTGGTGGCCACATGTCTCCCATTCACTGCTATGGCAATAAATATATGTGGTCCCAAACCCCTTGCTAGTAATCACCTTGTCTGGAGGCAGTTCTGGAAGCCATTCACACGCTGCAATGAGACAGACAGCTGTGAGATTTGTCTTCCCTCATTTCCCAACTTGATGGCAATGGTTTTACAGGGAGATGAAGGGGAGAGAGCTGCAGGGAAGGGGGCAGGGAGGCAGCATGCAAGGAGTAGGCTCCCCAGGGAAGTGGTCACTGCACCGAGCCTGTCTGAATTTAAGAAGAGATTGGACTGTGAACTTAGGCACATGGTCTGAACTTTTGGGTAGACCTGTGCGGTGTCAAAGAGTTGGACTTGATGATCCTTAAGGGTCCCTTCCAACTCAGGATATTCTATGATTCTATGATTCTATGAGTAAGCATTCCTGCCATACATCAGGATTAATGCCAGGCTTGTGTTTATCCTGAATTGGAAAGGAGGCAGATTCTGCCCTTGAGCAAACTGGGGCTAAAGCATTTGCCACATCCCTTGAGAGATGATCGCATGTGATGGGGAAGACTTTACACCTCCAATCACCTCCTTCCTACAGAAGAGGTGGGAGAGTGGACCTGTTTTAGGACATGGCTCTCTGGGATGCCATTGACAGTTCTTAGCACATGAGAGCAGAGACAACCTCCTCCATCCAGTCCTTTCCTGAGTCCCTGGAGCTTGCGAGGGGTAGAGAGGGAGCTGGAGCTGCCAGGAAACATATCTGATTCAAGCAGCAAGAATGCAGACACCATCGCTCCTTCTTTTTTTTTTTTTTTTTTTTTTTTGGTTGGTTGGTTTGGTTCATTTTGGTTTTGGCTTTTGTGTTGGTTTTTTTTTTTTTTGCTCCTGTGCTAATTACCAGGATTAGGCATTGTGACCTGAAGCAAAGCCCCAGCTCGTACATCCTCACTGCTGGCAGGACCTGGAGGGGTTTTTGCCCTCTATCAAACTGAGTAATCAAACCCCCTCAAACACATTTTTAACTGGGTAACTGAAGGCTGTAACTTTCCTTCTGGGGACATCTGCCATGGGCTTGTGCAGGCAGTAGGGAGACGCTGGCTCCCATTCCCTGGTGTGAGTGACGCCAACCAGCAGCCATGACTTCTTCAGCCTGGAAGCACTTAGGACTCTGGGCCTCTGCTAGAGACATGGCACCCACATGGGAGTGATTTGGGGAGATGCCTGCAAAGCTCTGCCAGCCTACGGCCAGAGCTGGCAAAGTTGGTGACTGCATAGCAGCTGTGGGGTACTGGTGTGCTGTCCTCTCCCTGTTAAAGCATCACAGGTGAGGAGCAATTAATGACTGAATAGTTGTGAGACTGTGCTAGAAATCATGGGATTTCAACTGAATCTGCTAAAATAAATTACCTGGGTGTGGAGGCAACTTGTCTCCTTGCTTTGAACTCATGAGTTGTGCAAGCTGCAAGTTCAAAAGGAAAGGACCACAATGTCCTTGCCCCATCCTGGCTCCCCTTGCCCAACCAGCCCATTCTCCTCTCTGCTCCCTGGTCCCCACAACAGCTTCTCAGTCTCTCACTGGGGCAGAGCCAGGGTCCTACCAGGACCTTCCCTCAAGGCAAGATGGAAGAGAGACATCCTGTGCTGAGAGAGTGGGGAGACACTTGTCTTGATCTGCAACAGAAGGATATTACCAGAAATCCTGCAATACTTGGTTTCTATCTCTGCCAAGATGGTTATCATTTATTGTACTAACTCTAGCTGTACCTGCCATCCACATAAATGTCTAATCCTGTTTTGGAGCTAGCTACGTGCTTGGCCTCTCTACCTTGTCCTTTCTGTGCAAACTTTCCCTTCCTTTCACTCAGAGAGTGGTGAGGCACTGAAACAGGTTGCCCAGAGAGGTTGTGGGTGCCCCCTCCCTGGAGGTGTTCAAGGCCAGGTTGGATGGGACCCTGGCAAATGTGATCTAGTGGGTGACATCCATGCCTATGGCCGGGGGGCTGGAACTAGATGATCTTTAAGGTCCCTTCCAACCCAAGCCATTTCATAATTCTATGATTCCAGATGACTGGGCTGTGCTAGAAATCCATGTTCCAATCAAAAAACCTGTAGAGAGGTTTCTTGGATGGCTGGGTAGGAGACTTTGCAACGGAAGCCTGTTATGACACTGGTGCAGGGCAGATGCTGCAGCTTTCTGTGTCCTGACAGCACAGGCTGTATGTGAATGTGCCTTCCCTCAGCTGCTGGCCAAGCCCCTGTGGGCTGAGGCGAGTGATGATGAATGCCTGTTTTTCTGAAGATACTGGCACAATGATGGATTTGCAGGTAGAGATTACATCTCTGACTTAGAATATTGAGGAAATAGAGAGAAACGGAGAAACTGATTAAAGAGATGGATGTAGTTTTGATGGAAAAGCTGTTACCCCCCTTCATGGGCTGGTTTTCTCTGATGTTGGAAAAGTGTCAAGACCTGAGGATGTCCCTGTCCCTGAATCTCCTTGTCTCCCTGCTGAGAGCCAGAGGGTGCCAGACTTACGGACACATTACTGCAAAGGCATGCCAACAGCAGCAAGTCTGACATCTCCAGCATCTGTAACAGGACAGAAAGCAACCCTAACTTTAAAGAAATTAAGAGACTGAAAGAAGAGATCCTTGTTAATTAGCATTTTACTAGTCTAAGTGCTGAAAAACCTCCAAACTATGGCTGTTTTGTGTGCAGGATCTGCAACTTCCCATTAAGCCTGTGCGGTTTCTCACTGTAACAGTGATGCCTGATGGACTGCCCTGCTGGGAGGCAGAAAAATCCTAAATGAAAGTCTTCAATAGCTAATTGCAAAGGGTGCCCTGCTTTGTTTCCTGTCTTAGAGGAAGCAGGAAGCTACTGCATAAATATTTGTTCAGGGTTGTTTAGCACAGCAAGGCGTTTTTCACAGGCAATGTGCATTTCTGAACTGTTTTGTACATTCAGGATGCAAAGCACAGCAAACCAAAGGACAGCTGATAATTAGAGGGCACTTTTCTTATTGACCCTGGCTGGAATCAGATCTGTAGTATGCCTTTGAGTGGTTTTAGGGAGGCTCTGAAGCTGCAGTTCTCTGTTCAGCCACCATCTAGGGTGGTTTCTGCAGCCCTTGCAGTGGCTGCTCCACACCTGCATGGGTGTAAAGTTCACTTCTCAAGCCCATAAATTTAAATAGCTCAGGAGACAGCTGGAGTCTAATCCAAAGCAGTAGGACAGTGTGAAATAGCTTCCTGGCGTGCCTTCCTGCTATGCTGGATGTAGATCTGAGGTATTCTGCACAGGGCAGGTTGCCGGCAGCAAACAGGATCCCACATCCTGGAGGATCCAGGGGTTGTCTGTACATGTAGGTCTCTGCTCAGATGGCGAATGTTCCTTTCTGCTACTGCCACACAGGACACTGGGCACCAGAGGGACTTGTGCCTCTCTGCACCCTTGGAAGCCTCCTTTGCTGGTCACTGGCACCTAGAGCCAAGAGAAGGTTGTGCTGCCTGGATGAAATTTTGGGAGGGGATGTTATGGGGTGGCTGGGAGAATATAGTTTGCTCCCTGTAGTTGTCATCACGTCCCTTTGGTCCATTTGTCCCTGGGTCTCCAAGCAAGCAAAGTGCCAGGATCAGCTGGGGCCAGCCTGAGAAAAGGAGAATGCTAATGTAAAACCCATCAGCTGCACTGAGGCACATAAATACCTTTCTCTGTCCCCTCCAGGCTGGATTAACAGGTCTTTTCCTTTTATTCTTGTAGGAAAATGTTACTCCCCCTGCATTTGTTTCAGAGCTGAGTCCTGGTTCAGACATGTTCCCTGTGGGAACTATGGTGGGAAAGAGCCATGAAACATCAGACATTAGATGTTCAATGTGCACGGATGATACATGAGGATATCACTCCCTGGGGGCTGCAAAGAGACACCTGAGCAGAGAAATGAAGATGTAACAAGCCAAAGGCCCCCTTCAGACCCTAAGCCCCAGAGTGCTCGGTGTGCCCTAGCATGTGGGGCTGGTTCCTGCCTCACTCAGACCTGTTCCTGCCAGTAGATCTCAAGGCCCCAGGGGAGTCCCTGCCAAGAATCCCAGCCCTGACTGTGAATTTTGAGTGCTTTGAGGGGTGAGGCAGTGTTTGCATTTCAGGGAAGCGGGATCTGTGTCGAGATGGGGTTTCCAGACACATCTCTGAGGTAGCTGGGTATCGCCAGAAACAGTCTCTTTCAATAGCACTGCTGTGCGTTCACTTAGCTGATGTGTTTATCCATTGATCTTCCAGATCAATGGCCTCCCAGAGGCCTTTCCACTTAACATTTTAAAGGACCTTGTAATGTGTAGCCTGAAACTGATGGGTTTTGGGGGAATTAACCTGTTGTCCAATCCCTTAACTGGACTGTGACCTCGAGAACAGCCTGAAAAATTGTACATGAGCTTGCAGCACACACTTGCAGCCCAGAAAGCCAGTGGTACCCTGGGCTGCATCAAAAGCAGCATGGGCAGCAGGGCAAAGGAGATAATTCTCCCTCTCTACTCTTCCCTCATGAGACCCCACCTGCAGTGCTGTGTTCAACTCTGGGCTACCCTGAACAAGAAAGACATGGACCTGTTCAAGCAGGTCCAGAGGATGGCCACAAAGGTGACTGAAAGGCTGGAGCACCTCTCCTACAACTCTCATACAAAGAAGGGCTGGGAGAGTTAGGGATGTTCAGCCTGGAGAAGTGAAGGCTCCAGGGAGACATTATTGCAGTGTTTCGATAATTAAAGGGGGCCTATAAGAAAGATGGAGAGAGAGTTTTTAAAAGGGCATATAGTGACAGGACAAGGGGTAATTGTTTTAAACTGAAAGAGGGTAGATTTGGATTAGAGATAAGGAAGAAATTATTCATTATAAGGGTGGCGAGACCCTGGCCCTGGCTGCCCAGAGGAGCCGTGGGTGCCCCATCCCTGCCAGTGCCCAAGTCCAGGCTGGATGGGGCTGGGGGCAGCATGGGCTGGCAGGAGGGATCATGCCCATGGCAGGGGGTGGAACCAGATGAGCTTTAAGTTCCTTTCAACCCAAACCATGATATGATTCTAAGTTAGAATTTTTTACATAAAGCAAGGCTGGACCGACCCTGCTGTGAATCCTGCATGGATTCACTAATAAGAAGAACAAAAATAAACATAAGGCAAGTTGATTCTTTATTGCTGCTGTTGGATAAGGTTTAGCTTGGAAGACTTTTTAACCTTAAAACAGAGATCTTCAGATCTGGGCTAAATTATGCTTCCATGGGCTGTCATTATAACATAAAAAGAGCAGGTTAGTTTAAAATTTTTGAACAATTGCCCAGATTAAGTTTGTTAAAGAATAAACCTCTGTGAGTGTTCCTGGATGCACAGAAGAAACCAGGACTAGAATGTTCTGATTTATGAGTGGGGTTGGGGATGCCCAGGAATGAGCAAGCCCTTGGGCAGCCTATACAGAAGAGCAGGAGGCTTAAAAGACCTGCTAAAATGTTTTGCAATCTGAGGATCTTGCTGCTGTACCAATTTATCTCTGATTATCAGAAATACCACAAATTCCTTCCTGATGACATGCAAGTGAGTGTGTTACTGGAAGAGCCAGCTGATGAATTCAGGTGGGAAGAATACAGAAGAAGGCCCCTTGTTTTTGAAGGAGGGTTTGTGTTCCTTTGGTTGCAGATGTAACTCATGGAGGTTTCCACAGCCTGCAGAGCTCATGATGCTGTTTTGTGCTACTGGATATATGGCCACTCAGACAGAAGGCATTTTATAGAGGTTAAATAGCATCCTTGTCTGATTGGTGATGCATTTTGCAAAATAGCCATATCCTCTGGACAGGAACAGAAAAACCCCAAACCAGTCCCAAACAACAGCCCTGTAAGCAGAACATTGTGAAGACAATGCTATTTATAACTCTTCACTCTTTGACAGTTTCAATAAAATAAAATAAAATAAAATAAATCCTGTGCTGTCTTGTTCTCCAAGTTACCCAAATTTTTATCCAACAGTAAAACCTCACTCTTTCTGAGTGAGGTTCAGGACCTGAACCTGCATAGCCCATACCCAGCAGCAGTGGATGCCAGCAGGAGAAGCACCTCGGTCATGTTTTGGGAGTGCAAACAGCAGCACGGACTGTGCAGAATCAGGCTTGGGCTGGTGCTGGGACCTCACTCTGCTCCCACTGACGTCAGGCAGGAACGCCCGGGGAGTTTGCTGGAGCTGAGTTAGAAACACCCTTGCTGGTGTGAATTAGGTTACAGCATGATCCCAGGAGAAAGAGGGAATTCATTAAACCACCACCACATGTGGAGTGAGGTTATAATTGATTTTAAGTGAGTGCAGCTGACAAGCTGAAAATATATCTTGCCCTCCAAAGAGTTTTTATTCTTTCAGCTCTGCCTTGCTGCAGCCTTCCAATACCACAGATGTACTTATAGGCAATGGTTTGATATTGGCATGAGCTTTTCCCAGTAGCGATACAGAGCAGACCGAAGCACTATCAATTATAGTAAGCTATTTAAAGAAGGATGCTGCTTTTCTATTGCTCTGCTCTTTGTGCCTGTTCCCACTCCCACTCTGTGGGAGGTAAGTGGCATTTTCCAGCTTTTGCATTAAAGATTTCTTTTCTTTTTAGTTTTGTGTTGCTTCACTGTTGGATTATTTAGGAGTAGTCTAATGAAAAACCACGCCAGCTCCAAGCAAGCAACATAAATTCAATTCCAGGACCTGCAGGATTGCCCTTTGGAGATGCTCTTCAGATGCAGATATATAGGCACATCCTAAAGTTTAACATCGGATTGCTGAATGTGCATGTCCTTGGCCAGTTTGGGTGATGTGTTTTAGCATAACCCATCTCTGATCTTAGGAAAGCCACAGTGGTTACCCTTGCTCAACTGCCACTGAGGAGCCCAACTTGCTCTGATTATGTTCTTGGATCTCTGAGCCCAATCAGCTCTTTTTTTGCTTTAGCTTTGATCCCAGCAAAGCAAGGTGGCACAACTACATCAAAACTTCAAATCTGGATGATGGTGCCAAATCTCCCTCTTCTCTGTGCTCTGGGTACCATCACATAGGTCCTTTCTTACAGGAGAGCCCAGCTAGGAGCAGGAGGCCCTTCTTGTGGCATCCCAGAGAATCCACACTGGCTTCTCTCTCCCACCACTTCCACCTGAACTGCTAGGGAGAGAGGATCTTCCTCCCCAGGATGAAAAACATGTTTTTGTGGCCACTGCAGTATTTTTTGTTGTTGCTGTTGTTTTTAAGGGTTGTGAAATACTCCCACTGAAACCTACTTGTGTGTGTTGGGTGGAGGACACGCTAAAAAGTCAAGCCAACCAAACCCATTACAATGCCCCTCCTCCTGTGACTGCCTCAGCCTCCCTGATGCTGGGGAGAATTTTCAGGTGGGATGGGTTCCCCTTGCTGTGATTTAGGGCTCATCTCCCTGTGAAGCTCTTGCTGAGCCAAGCAGGGTGCAGATCCTGCATTCTCTTTGTTATTCTGCAAAACAGCTGCTTATTTCTGCTTAATCCCTTTCCACACAGATATGCCTAAATCAGAAAAGTTTGGTGTTATGCCAGCCCATGCAAGAAGCTGTCCTGAATTATATCTCCAGGCAAATGGACTCTTGTGGGGTTTTAAAATGCTGAACACCGTCTTGGCAGAGTCTCAGTGAATAAAAGTGAGTAAAAAATTGGCCCAGCCTACAGAGGAAGGGGGATCTTGGCCCGGCTTTCTCCTAACAGTGCTGCAGCAGTGCCGTGGCAAAGGGCGTGCAGCTCTACTGAAGGAGGGAAGAAGAAAAAGTGTCCTCAGTATTTAGACTGACGAAGTAAGAGGTGTTTTTCTGAAGAGGACAGCCCCACATAGTATTTCTGTGCACTGGGCAATTGCACGTGTTTCCACTGCTGTTTGAGGTGTCTAGTGCCCAGATCCAGCCTGGGTTCTCTTCTCCTAGGGCCAGTGTCCCCTGGCAGTCAGGACAGCTTGTTTGCCCAGAAGTCGCAGGGAGGCTGGGAGAGATAAACACCTATGCAACTGATGCTGCCTGCATAAGCAGGGACCCGCTGTGTTGGGACTGCTGGGGGCTCAGCCAGGGCTAAGTCCTCAGCTGCAAGGACCATAGTGGAGCATTAGGAGGGGTCACAGCTCCATGGGGACATCAGAGACATCTCTCCAGCTTGGGGTTAAAGCTTCGAATTTGCCTTGGCCATGTGAAAGCGAGGCCAAACCTGGCCTGACTCAGTTCCTAGATGGGTGACTATTTGAAACAGCCACCCGGGTACTATGTTATCCCTGTGGAGAACATCAGTCTGTAGCAATTTGGATCTGCAGCTGCAGATACAGTTGAAACTTTAAAGAGTTTGGCAGTAAGGTGACACTTTAAATAAATCTTTTTTTTTTTTTTTTTTTTTTCCTTTCCTCCCTCCCTTCCTGTCTTCCTTTCTTTCACAGGTCAAGAACCTCATGAATTTCCCTCAATAAAACAAATGTACAACAAAATCAGAGCTTTGGGTTACCTCATTGAAGCAGAGTTGTTGAAGGCTGACCATGAGCTGTGGTAGAGCAACCAGCATGCAAATGGCTCTGCTGCAGAGCAGGATCCCCACAAGGCAGCATGGCCTGTTGGAGCTGATGGAGGAGAACTCCTCAACATGTCAGTACTGGTTTGGGTGGCTGCCAGGGCAGGGCTGGGAGAAGGAGGGCTGGGGAACCACAGGTGTCATGGATAGGATTGCAGACGTCAGATCTGGGGAGAAGTGTACACATGTGCAACAACCAGCAGATTCATGTGCATGCATGCATTTGTACCAGAGTGGGTAGCCTGTCTCCAACCTTGTATATACACACTCCTTGAACACAAGAGTGAATGCACACTTGCCTGTACACACACAAAGCAACCCCTCCAGGCACAAGCGCCCTGTTCATCCCTGTCTGGTCCCAGTTGCATTTTTCCACCTTCCCCTTTGCACAGTCTCACAGACATGTCTATGTCTGTTAGCTGGGCTGGGAATCCATAGTCCAATTGCAGTCCTGTCAAGCCTTTGCCTCTGGAGGGTCCTGGAGGGGAAAGTTTGGAGGAAATAAGACTGGAAGGCCTTTCTAGCAGTGAGGGCTAAGTGCTGGCAGCAGGAGAGGAAACATGGAAGGAAGTGAGTCTCTGCTAGGGAAGTAAGTCTCTGCTTACTTCCAGCAGTACTGAAATATCAGGAGGATACCTGTGTCAGCTGTAGACATGGCACCATGCCCTGCTGCCCTGACCCTACTGATTTCCTCCAAAATGGCCCTCCTAGCTGCTGGAGTTTTACAGCCCCCCAACCTTTCCCAAGGGAAAACAACCATGTGCAGACATTTTCTGGCCATCTCTTGTACTTCCAGGAGGGATGTCTTTGCCTGGCAAGTGTTTGACATCATGCAGAGGGGATGCTTGTATATCCAGGATGTTCCAGAACTCAGACCCAATGCAGGCACCAAAAATAAGAGAAGACAAAAATAATTTCAAATAAAGCTTGACTTTTAAAAGCAATAAATAACCTTGAGCAGATGCTGGCTTGCTCTTAATCTAATTATCTATCAGCAGGCCTGTGCAGTGTTGGGAGGAAAGACACACCAACCCCATCTTGTTGGAAAATGGGGCTTCAGCTTCTTCTGGCTTTTGGATTCCAACTGTGCCCCAAATTCAGCAGAGCTACAGAAACATGATGTCTGCAGGCAGGTCAGAAGCATGGGTGAGCTCCCTATCCAAGGGCATGCTCGACAACCTGAGGGCACTGGTAGTGACCTGCCTCATGCATGGTTCAAAGCACTTGGATGGTGACATTTAGCTATAAAGTATAAGGTCTTGAATTTCTTTGGCCCAAAGCTGCTGCAATGTTTTCTTTTGGAGGTCTGTGGTGCAGGCTCTTGGGGAAGAGCCTCCTACAGTCCAGCATGCTTATTTTACAGCCTCTTTCCCTGTCCAGAGTATTGTAGGGCTTTGCGTCCTGGCCAGGACGTGACTTATGGGGTGCCACAGCCTTTGGGGTACCCCAAAGGCAGAGCAAGCTGGACCGTCTGCCTGTCCACCCCACTGTGCCTGAGGAGAAACCTCTCGGGAGGTGGATGAACAGAGCAGGCTTTGGTCTCCTTACAGCAGACCAGCAGGCTTTGGTCTACTTCAGGCTATTTGGCCACCTGGCCATGTGGACTTGCTGTGAGAGGCTCAACTAAGCTTCACTGTCAGAATTCCAAGCAAGTGGCCACTGTTGGGTCTCATGTCTCAGCATCCCTGGACAGCAGTGGGAAAGCTGACAGAAGGCAAGCCCTATCCACTCACTGCAATGGCCGTTAAAGTATTTCTGGAGGAGTGCCCTTTCCAGAGTATATTGTTGGCAACCACGCACTAATTCTCTTTTCATAAACAAAGCAAAGGAGATAAAAGCAGCAGTCTCGTCTGCCTCTGCCTTCTCCCTCTAGCACAGCGCCTCATGCCCTTGCACACCCAGTCCTGCATCTGGAGCTCATTGTGCGCAGCTGCTGGGAGGAGGCAGATGGGAACCAGCTGAGTCTCCCTTCACGCTGCCGCCAGGTCCAAGTATGGTCCTCATGAGGGAATGTGTGAACAGGGCCCCACTTGGGCCAGGGACCTTGGTTCAGATTGATGGTGGTAGCTGAAGCATTGAAAAGCTGGGTGGTTCAGTCAACCTGTAAGCAGAAAAGCAAACGCAATGCACTGCCAAGGTGGCTGCAGTCTATTTGTAATAGCCAGAACAGCCTCAGATTTGCTCTGTCCCATTCCTCCCTCTCAACCAGCAGTGGCCAATTGTTCATAAACATCCTGTCTGGGAGATCTTCTTGTGTGTACCCTGACTTTTGTCTTATCCCTAATGCAAACCTGTCATGGGCAACATGACCAGGGTGTTTCTCTCAGACCCTGCAATGATGTGGTCAATTTGGGAGCTGAAACCTTAAGTTTTGGTTTTGGGAAGTTATTAGAAAGGCTGATTTGAACCCTTTTTGCAGTCAAGGGTCATTGCAGTTGGATATCTCCACACAGGAAGATTTTGGGGGGGGGGGCGGGGGAACATACAACCACAATGGAAATATTTGCATTTTTCCCTTTGTAAGAGAAACATTTTCCACTTGGGGATTGGAAGTCACTTCTGTTTAGAAACTTGAGGGCAGTATAGTACAATGTGAAAATAAACAGCAAAGTAGCCCAAGTCACTGCAGCCCAAAACGAAACATTGCCAAATAAATGAAACAGAGCCTCCTGATTGGCCCAAGAGAACTGGAATAAACACCTTAGCTGATCCCAGGCTCCACCAAAGCTTTTTCAGGGCATCTCCCAGGGGATTCTGCCACTGTTTCGGGGCATGATATTTTGGGGGGAGTGGGAACACCCATGGTAGTCACTTGGACTTGTCAACCCTGTAGAGAAATGGTGTTTTAACCAAGTCTGAATATGAGAGATGGCAGCTGGGAGCTGGTCTCTCCTGGCATGGGAGTGTGCCTGCCCAGACCCAGCTCCCCTAACCACTCTTGCCTCATCAGGGTTTATTCTGTGTTTTCCTGACAAGCCCTAGCTAGGGTGCTGGTTTTCATTAGCTGCAGGCAGGTGGTTCACTGCCTCATTCCTTCTTCCATCCTTAGGAAAACCTCAAGGAAATAACTTGAGTCGAGCACACTCTGGGAACTCCTAAATGATCCTCTCTGCAGGAGTCAAATTATAGAGCACTGTGTCCTGGATTACTTTTTGCAATCTAAGACCTGCAGTACTTCAACTACACCTTTACTTGTTTATCTAGATTCCCTCTGAAACCAGAGATGTGTCGCTAGCATGGTCCCCATTATAATTTGATTAGTTACATTTTCAGTGAGTTGCCTATTACATTTTCTCATTCTAGTTCCTCTTTTTGCCTTTTCTTGGAAAAAACAGATATTGTGCATATGGGGGGTCATTGCCGAATCTTATTTCTTCTGGCAGCCCAAGTGTGCAGCTGAAGACCTGGATTCAACTGCAAGCAGGCTGTCACCACGGTACAGTCCAGCCTTTTCAAAGGATGCTTTGCAAGGGTGTGTCCAGTATCTGGTAAAACCCAATCTTTGTCTTCTCCATTTTAGGCTGTTATCTTATGTGTGGGTAGCTGTGACTTGTGTTTGCAACCCCACCCCACCCCCAAAACACTTGGGATCCTGACTGCACAGTGGCTAAGGTAGAGCCACTGGGTGTGAAGGAGCTTGGGGAGCTAATGTGAGCTGCACGTGCTGCAGTGGAAGAGATGGTGAGTTGGTGCTGGAGGTAACCTCTATTAACCTCTCCCACTCCAGACTGACAGTGTGTCTGCCCATAAGCCCATACGTGGTACCTGGACCTACATGCAAACCTCAACTATAAAAGGAACAACTGTGTATTTTCCCTTCCTTGCATGCTAAGTGATTTTCATCTGTTGGCTTTTCTTCCTTTCTTTTTTCTTTTTTTTTTTATTTCCATAGAACCATAGCAGACAAGTGACAAATCACCCTTAATCCACCTGAACTGCTAAATCTCTTGGTAATCCCTTCTTCAGCACATCTCCTGTGCTGCTCCCCTACAACAGACCTTCTTGGTGCCATTAATCAGTGACTCTGGCTCCTGCCTGCCTCATGGTACGTGCCTATGCAGGGAGACTCTCTCATTTATAAAACTTGGGGACCTCCCACAGTTTCCCATTCCCCATGACCTTGGCAAAGGGGTCACTGCACAGAATAAACTGGTTGAGAGGGAAGGTCCTAATATTTATATGGGAAGCCATTAGCAGGCAATATCTTATCTACCTTCTGTTTTGAAGTGGAGGCTGAGAGTGATAGCATTGGAGCTGCCTCTGAATGCCCTGACATGCTCTGTTTTACCATCCATGCTCAGCTGGGTTATAGCATGTTCTTATTGTTGCAGGAAGAGAGTGATGGGTGCAGGAGGATTTCAGAGAGGGGAAAAAAAAAAAAAAAAAAAAAAAAAAAGAGAGAGCTCAGATCCCTAAGTGCTGAATTTTAAAGCCAAACAAATGTTCCCAAATCTATCCTGATAGATAGATTTGACAATGGACAAATGTGTTTTGTCCATCTTGGACAATGTGTTTTAGCCAGCTGGTCCCTGTGTAGATGATGTCCTGTTGTACAATGAAGCAAGCCTAGCTAGAGGATGGAGTGATCTTTCCTGGTCTTAGAACATATTAACCTATGAAATAGATGTAGTCTTGTAAGCTCTCCTGAGCCTTTCCCAGATATTGAGCATAGCTTTGAATGCAGAGGTGGTCAAATGTTTTTTCCAGCAGAAACTGTCTGGGGAAAACACAGCAAGAGTGAGGGAAAACAGACATCACCACGTAGTTCACCAGTCTGAGAAAAGTTAATTCCCAGAGTCAAGGGAACGGTTGCTCCTCCTTTCCACTCTTCTGAAAGCCCAGCATGGGATGGGTTCACATGGAACAGAAAAAAAATACATTTTGTAAACCAGAAAGTTCCCTCTTGGCAGCGTTTTGATTACATATATGCATTTAAAAATCAGGCTGTCCTGCACCCATGAGGGATGTTTCTATGTTCCTTTGTAGCTTTTGTTCTAGTTTAGTATCCGGATCTGTCTATTTGGATTGTTTGTACCAAGATTGATTTCTGAGGTGTTACTATTCATAGTTGCTGAAATTCTACCCTGACACCATCACATGCTGATTATTAAATGCTGAGAAATGTAAGGTCTTGGCTCTTAACCTAGGAAAGACACTTGATGACTTCAAGGAACAGGCAGGCCGGGGACAGATCGGGGGGGAGGTGGTACACCACATGTTGGCCTGCTGCTGAACCAGGGAAGGAAGCATAAATTGTCAGAGAGAACACAAGGTTTTGCCTAAGTTACAGATGCCCATTTGCTGGATGGTCCAGATCAAACATGAGTTTATTGATGTGATAAACCAGGGCTCTGCTCATGTAACTGGGGAAGGGCCTGGTGTGGAGTAGCTGCATGGGGAAATAATCTTCATGTGGACCAAATCTGCTTCTTTGTGCACCCAGAAAGATGTTGGAGACACACAGCATGTCAGGTTCCCAAAGTTGGTGGGAAACACCCCTCATTTCCTCCCAAGAAGGATGCTGGAGCCCTTCAACACCACATGTGAACATGGCCCAGGCAAGTGGGGACACTGGCACTGGCATCTGGCATGGTTCAACTCTGAGTGCAGCACACACAGTTGTCATTTTGTTCTTCTAAAATGAAATAGTACATTCTTGGGAATGCAAACAGTTCATAACCTTCCTACACCACTCCCTGCCACTCTCCTGTAGGCTGGATCCTGTGGGTAAGGCTGTGGGCCCAGGCTCCCCCAAGGAGTTAGACCCATGCCAAAGGTGCTGCTCTCCAGAAGGAGCTGTGGTCCCAGTGAGTGTGCAAAAGTGGTGATACAATATAGGTAGGGCAAAACATGGGGCCGTCTGACAGACAGTGGTAATACACTTGGCCATCCAAGGAGGCAAGTGACTAAGGGGGTGCAGGGTTTTGGGGACTGTTGATGTTAAGGGCTGGCTGCCAACCTCATGCTTCCACCCCATTTTCTCTGCTGACACAAAAGGGCTCTGGATCAGGTATAGTTAAATTCATTCTCAGTGGCTATATCTTTTCACTCTGATGTTACCAATCTGTGCCATGAGATGGGTTTGGCCTAGATGATCAGAAACCCTTTGTTGTATGCCAACCAGGGCATGGGGTTATTATGGTGAGGCACAAAAAACATGCTCAGCATCTGAGGACCTGTTGTACATTTAGGACTGGAAGCCTCCCATCTCCCTGATCCTCCACCCTTACACTGGAAACCCACATGAGAAATTTGTCACAGTGAGAGTGCCTACTGGTACTTCTTTTATGTCTGTGCAGGCAAAAAATCTGAGGGTGATGGAGGACAGCACCAACAGTCATCGTGTTTGGACAGGACCTACACATCCTACCTGCTGAGGCCCAGCTGCATGTTTGGGACTACCACTGGAGCCACGCTGGTATTTGCTTGTTGATGATCATATCCCAATACATTTTTGTTCCTGTAAAGCCTTGAGAAAATGTTCTGCAGGAGATGTACAGGGAGCAGCTAAGAACTGCAGTTGTGAGTGGCCCAGGCAGAGTTTCCCAGTGAGATTTTGTGAAGGAATTCTGCATTCCTCCTACTGCTTTGCCCTGCTTGTACACTTTGCAGTCAGCTGAAAGTGACTGGAGCAAAGAGATGTAGTGTTGTTACCTGGTAGACTCTGCAGGAGCTTTTCAAAGGAATTGGAGGTACATGAAGACTTTTTTCCAATTGTTTTTACTGTGACCATTTAATGCCTTGTCTTAAATGCCTTGGTTCTAGCAGAGGTATATTGCTGATGTGACTGTGAGACACAGGTCATGTCCTCTTGGAGTCTCTGTCTTGGGACAAGGTGTCTGGTTGGAGAAATGCCTCCAAGAACTCATCCCTTGTCTTCAGATGCTACATATGCAATGGGAAACTAAATGGAGACAGGGCATAGATCTAAACATTGTCCTGTTATTGTCTGTACTGCACAAACCTTGGCAAAATTTTAGTTCATTCAAAAAAGTGCTCTTCAAACACCATACAGACATGGTCCAAGGATAGTCCAGGGCCAGGACCATTCCCAGCAAACAGCCTGATTGTGTCTGCAGTGGTCTGGGAGAAAGCAGTGGGGATGGAAGCCAAGCTGGGTCACTTGGCCTCGGGGACAAAAAATACTCTCTGTCCCATTTGTTTAGTAATGTAGATTAATCCAGTGTATTTTCAAATCCGTTGCTGTATATTATCTGCTGTGGACTAACTGCACTAGGTGACCTCTTTGAAGGCAAATCATCTTAACTGTTCACCTTCTCACATCTCTGGGTAAGTAACACAGTCTGCCCCACAAAGAGTTCAAGCCTCACATTTTCCTGTACTCACCTGGGTGAGTGCTCAGTACCCAATGCTCTGCAGTTGCTTGCTAGGTCAAGACAGGACACTAACCAGGAAACTTCTCTAAAACACGGCCTTATTTGTCTTCAGATGTAGGGATTGCTAGGACTGAATCATGTAGCAATAAATCTTCACGTTAGCCATGTTTGGTCATGCCAATTCTGTTACCTAAACGACCTTTGTTCTGTCTGTGTTACAGCCTCACATCACCTTCTGGAGTTAAGTGATCTGTCACAGCACTACATGTGTGCCACTCAGAACAATTCTCCATTCACAGCTTCATGACTTGTTTTCCATAGCTTCCCCACATGTGCTCATCTGTTTAATTTACATTGACTGCTCCTGCTAATTCAAGTTCCTTGTGGCCCTGTTTTTCAGGGGTACAAAGGTCTTGAATTTTCTATCTGTCTGAAGCTTCTCGTCTGATGCTACAGGATCCTTCGACACAGAGCATTCTACAGTGCATGAAAATTCAAATCTTTCTCCTCCACAGCCCTGAATAAAACTGCATCTGGGGACATCTGTGTATGCAGGAGTCTGCATTTGTGCTGCAGGGTGCAGAACTCATATACTCTCAGCAAGAAAGCTGACTAGTGCCTGAACATCATGACTACACCTGCCCTTGTAGGACAAGCCTGGTATCCTGAGGCTAACCAGTATAGCTGGGCTGGGCTCATACTAAAAAAATCCTTTTGCCATCAAGGAGTATCCATATGCAAACTACCCGTAGGGAATGCTTGCTTGCTATTGTAATTCCCAATCAGCACCTGAGTCATGTCTGGCATAGTGCTAGCTAGATCAGGCCAGACTTGAACCATGGACCGTTCCAAATTTTAGCCTCTGGATGAATTTAATCCAGAGCCTGTGCCCTCATGCTGTACGATTTACTAGTATAGGTGTGGCCTTTGTCATAGGGAAAGGGCAAGAAGTCACAGTTCCTCATGTGTGGAGTTCTAGGCAGAGAAGTTGAATGGCTAGTGCCTTCTTGGGCCTAGATGAGGAGCTGTAAAACCTCAGGGTGAGCAAACCATGAGTTATGTCCCCCATCCTCATGCCATGGTATATTTTTTGCTCTTATCTGTGCTGGAGTGCACCCAGGCCTGCAGGAGGAACCTGGACACACTTCAGGGGACTTCCAGCTCTGTCCCAGGAAACACACACCTACTAATAGAACTGTAAAATCTTCCACAATCCCCTACTGCCCACTTGCAATCCCCTTGCCCACCCAAAACACCCCAAACTTTCATTAAAACTCTTTCTGTGAATTTCATCCTCAACCAACTATCCATATTTACTGTTGACTATATTTAAGCCTGATAATAACACATAATGGCTTTTTTTGTTCCAGCCAAGTGCAGTGAAGCTCAATGCTAGATCAATTCACTCTAGCCATAGCGAACAAACAGCCTTTCCATGTCCACAGACCGTGATGTACAATGCATATTCACCTGGGCTGGAGACACTCCAAAGCAAGGCCTGTGCTGCTGAACACAGGAGGGATCCCCTAGCCAGTCTGGATCAGGTGCTCTTCTCTGAAGCTCAAAGTGATCCCTGAAGTTATCAGTCTCATGATGAGCTTCAGCTCAAGTTCCTGGAAAGGTGGCTAGAAGATAAGACCTGGCATGGGGATGGAGGCAGCTGTGTCATGAAGTCTGTTGGTTGGCAGGGGGGCTCATAGACCTGGTGCCTACACCTCTACTAGCTAGCCTTCCCCATCCTTCCCAAACAGAGATGTCCTTCTGTGACACAAGGCACAGAAGACAGCATATCACATGTAAATCCTGGGCCTAGAGACTGCAAAGGAAGCAAACTAGTGCATGTGTAGAGGTGCTTTCAATCATGAGGTATGCTTTAATTACAAGCAATGTCAGGGCTGTTTTTTGTTTGTTTGTTTTGTTTTGTTTTGTTTCTTTAGTTTGTCAGAGGAATCTGTCCTGGCTTCAGAACCATAATGGTCTTCATTATTGGGTGACATATTTCTCATAGCAGCTCAGTTCAAGGTGCTCAGTTCTCATAGCACACTCAGTTCAAGGTGCAGCGGAACACCTGGAACACACCACTGATCCCTCCCCACGTCCTTGCTTTACTTCGTTCTTTTCCTGGTTGTGTCATCCACTTCAGTACTCCCCTACACAATTCACTTTCACACCGGGACCAAGCCTAGAGGTGAGTTGCAACATTCTTTTCTTTTTTGATAGATATTGGAAGAGAGAGGGGCACTGGGCACATCCAGGAGGGGGATCTGAAGACATCTCCTTCAACCTCTGTTTGCAGGGAGGTGTTTTTTCCTTCTGTACTTTCATGTCATGCCTAGCAGTAGTATAGGTGCAACTGATATACAAGATAAGAAGTGAAAGGTGCCAGTCCCGCCAGCTTCTTCCAGAAATCCTGTTGTTGGAAATTTTACTGCTACCTGTAAAACCATTGTGGGGTGCAAGATGGTGCTGTATGTGTTTCTTTGTCCTTAGGTCAGTGCTGTGAATAAGAGGTAGAAAAACAAGCATGCATTCAAGTCTGTCCTGGTAAACTTCCCTGAGAACTGTAAAAGCAACAAGACCCAGACTTTGGGACACAGACTGCAGCCCCATGCTCTTAGAGACCACAGCAACTGCAGAAAGAGAAAGTACGTCAGTGAGAACAATGTGGGTGTTGCAAAGCTGAAAAACCAGAACTATTATCAGTAAAGAAGGGCAGCTAGCAGGAAGCTGGTGATTAAAGGGCAAAGGTTTGTGTTGGCAAAGGTTTGTGCTATGACAGAGGCTGTCAGACATCACGGGAGGTAGTCACATAAGAGCTGGCTGTGCCTTACTGTTCACAGGACACTGAAGAAAAACAAAACCATTAATTAGTACAGATAAACCATTTTGGGGGAGAATGCAACAGTAAGCAAATGGTTTTAGTACTCAAGGACCGTGATTATTTTTGAGCACAGTGGGGTAGCAGGATGGTGGTAATAAAAGGGATGGTGGGTCTGTTGATTCTGAGTCCTTGGTTATAGTCAAGCCAAAAACAAAACAAAATGTTTTGTAACAAGACTGCTAATTAAGAAAGCTAAATTCATTTTGCATCCCAAGCTAAATTCATTTTGCATTCCCAGCGCCAAGCAATAGACAGCAGCCAGTCACAGGGAGGAATGACGTTTAACAAAATGGCAGCCAAAGCAATGGTGGCACCTTGTCCTAAAAGGGTGATACCTTTTTCTAAAATGGCAGCAAAATCAAAATGGCGCCCCTGCCCCCCCCCCCCCCCCCCCCCCCCTTGCATGTACGTGTGTGGAGAAAGGCCTTCAAGGCATGTCCTATTCCTGCCAGCCAATGACAGCAGAGGATGTGAGAAAGGGGGCGGGGTTTCTGGAGTAAATGGCTGCTGAGGCTTGCAGTAGAGCTGGACAGCGGGACCGTGCCATGCTTGCCCTGGCCCCAGGTGCTGCTGTGGGGCACCTCGGTGTCTGTGCAGGGCACACCATGTCACGTGGGCCTGAGGAGCTTTCCTCATGGGAAACGAGTGGTGGCAGAAAGGGGCTAATGAGAAAAGATGGTGGGTGGTGGTGAAGGGAAGGCTGGGATTGGTGGCAAGACATCTGTGCCGCATGGGAGTGTGGGTGTGCTGGCACCCTGTATGTGGTGCTCTAGTGGTGACCTGTCTGTAAAGAGAATGCTGGAGGTAGAATCATAGAATATCCTGAGTTGGAAGGGACCCATCAGGATCATCGAGTCCAACTCCTGGCACCACACAGGTCTACACAAAAAATGAGACCATATGACTGAGACCACAGTCCAAATGCTTCTTAAACTCCAACAGGCTAGGTGCAGTGGCTACTTCCCTGGGGAGTCTTTTCCAGTGCACAACAACCCTCTCAGTGAAGAACCTCTTCCTGATGTCTGGCCTAAACCTCCCCTGCCGCAGCTTGACGCCACTCCCCTGGGTCCTGTCACTGGTCACTAAAAAGAATAGATCAGCGCTTGCACCTCTACTCCCCCTTGTGAGGAAGCTGTAGGCCATGATGAGGTCTCCCCTCAGCCTCCTTTTTTCCAGGCTGAACAGCCCAAGTGACCTCAGCCACTCCTCTTCCCCTCTAGGCCCTTCAACAACCCCGTTGCCCTCCTCTGGACACTCTCCAACAGTTTCACATCCTTTTTGTACTGTGGTGCCCAGAACTGCACAAAGTATTCGAGGTGAGGCTGCACCAGGGCAGAGTAGAGTGGGACAATCACTTCCGTCAACTAACTAGCAATGCCGTGCTTGATGCACGCCAGGGTACGGTTGGCCCTCCTGGCTGCCAGGGCACACTGCTGGCTCATATTCTGCTTGCTGTCAGCCACAACCCCCAGATCCTTTCTACGGGACTGCTCTCCAGCATCTTGTCGCCCAGTCTGTACATGTAGCCAGGGTTACCCCTTCCCAGGTGCAGGACCCAGCACTTGATCTTGTTAGATTTCATGTGGTTGGTGATTGCCCAGCTCTCCAATCTGTCCAGATCTCTCTGCAAGGCCTTTCCACCCTCAACAGAGTCAACAGCTCCTCCAAGTTTAGTGTCATCAACAAATTTGCTCAAAATACCTTCTAGTCCTCCATCCAAATCATTTATAAAAACATTGAAGATGGCTGGCCCTAAAATGGATCCTTGAGGGACCCCAGTAGTGACCATCTGCCAGACTGATATGGCCCCATTTACCACAACCCTTTGACAGGCAGGGGCCTGTCAGCCAATTGCTCACCCATTGTATGATGTTTTTGTTTAGCTGTATGCTGGACATTTTGTCCAGTAGGATCCTCTGGGAAACTGTCAAAAGCTTTACTGAAATCCAAAAAGATCACATCAGCTGGTTTCCCTGAGGTAAATGTACCTCAGGTCTTCTTGCTATTGCCCAAGCCCCTCTGCATACCCCCCTTCCACTACCTCCCCCTCCACCCCTCCTAGCTACACAGTGCACCCATAGCCATGGGCATGCTGTGGTCAATGTGCACCCATCACTCAGTGCCCTATCTGTGGTGTTTGCAGATCCATTCATGGAGCTCATGGAAGGGAAGAAGATCTCATGGAAGAAACTCCTCACCTTTTTCCTCTTCAGCTTCGTATTCAGCTCCTGCCTCTTTGTTTCTCTTCGTCAGTTCAGGACTCCCAAGCCAGAAGATCACAGTTCCCATCTCTCTACTCAAATGCCTCTTGCTGAAAATACCAGCACCCCACTGAAGAGTGAGCACAGGCTGACCATCCTGCTGTGGAGTTGGCCCTTTGGGCAACACTTTAATTTCAGAAACTGCTCAGAGTTATATGGCACACCAGACTGTTACTTCACTGTCAACCGCAGCTGGTCCCAAAAGGCAGATGCTGTGATTATGCATCACAGGGATGTGTGTTGGGACACAAGAAGACTGGCCCAGATCCCCAGACTCCCATCCCAGCGCTGGATCTGGTTCAACTTGGAGTCTCCAAGTAACTCTCCAAACTTAGTTGCCATGGACAACCTCTTCAACCTGACTATGTCATACCGAAGAGATTCAGACATCTTCAGCCCCTATGGGGACCTGCAGCTCCTCAGACAGCCCCAGCCCTTCAACATCCCATCCAAGACCAAGATGGTGGCTTGGGTAGTCAGCAATTGGCAAGAAGGCTCCCACCGGGTAAAGTACTACCAGGAGCTGAAGAAATACATCACTGTGGATGTCTATGGGCAGCATCACTTGCCCCTGCCCAGCAACAAGCTTCTTCCCACTGTGTCCCAGTACAATTTCTACTTGGCCTTTGAGAACTCCCAGCATGAAGACTACATCACTGAGAAGCTCTGGTGGAACGCTTTGTCCTCTGGCACTGTTCCTGTTGTACTAGGGCCACCCCGAGAAAACTACGAGCACTTCTTGCCCCCTGACTCCTTCATCCACGTCGATGACTTTCCCAGCGCCAGTGACATGGCACGGTACCTGTTGGAGCTGAGCAGGGACACTGAGCGATACCAGCGCTACTTTCAGTGGCGCAAGTGGCTGAAGCCTGTGGCGGGGACTGGCTGGGCCATGCAGGTCTGCAGAGCCTGTCACTTCCTGCAGACAACAGAGACCAGATACCGGGTTGTGCCTGATCTGTCTGAATGGTTCGTGTAACTGCCGTTTGCTCAGCTCTCTGCTCTGTTGTGATCCTTTTGTCCTTACTGGGGTTGCAATTCTATGGGTGAAATAGCAATATATAGATTATAAACCTGTTTCGAGGACTTTATACTGTGCAAAAGTGCCACTGAAAGTGGCAGCCACATTGTGTGGCATTGTGTGACTGCTGCAGGATGCCCAGGTCCTGACCCTGCTTTGTGTGACCCTCCCTGACTGCCTTTGGGGTGCTGCTTCAGGATGCTCAACAGGCTGGAAACTACTGGTTTTATTTTACAAGTCTGGGTTTTTTTTGGACAGCTTAGTAAGGCAGCATGGTTTTGAGGAAGGGTCTGACAGAAGCAGAGTGGTGTAGGTGAGGTGCTGAGGATGCCCCTGAAAGCACCGTGAGGTTTGAGCACCCATAGCATCCTGTGGCAAGGAGATGCTCAGCAGGGCCATGTGATGTGCTGCCTCCTCCTGTGTGCCTGGACATAGCAACTTCTGACAGCAGCTGATGCCTCTAGGCCATGTGTTTCTGTGTTTGACCTCTGTCAAGCTTCCTGCTGCTGTTCAGGTCATACCACTGTAAACTTTGCTTTCCAAGTTGGGGAGCCCCATTTTTTGGAGATAGGGGACCCAGTTTTGCCTTCCCAGCTGATACCTCCAGGTATTCAGTTTGTTTTCTTGGCTGCTGCTGAGCCCAGAGATGAGGTTTTCAAAGGTCTGTCCTAGCCCCAAGATATTTTCATGAGGAAAGTCAGCTCAAAGTCCATCTACATACAATTGTTTTCTCAATCAGCAGCATTTAGTAAAGATTTCCAATGAATTCCCTCTACATTTCCTCGTGCAGTCATTCTGTAGCAGATCCACAAGACCTTTTTTTTTTTTTCTATTTACAGATTGGTTGAATATATTGGTCATCATAAACCTAAGAGTAAATCCTTCACTCTGAAATCTGAACTTTTATCGCTTCCCACTGTTAGTGTCTTGAAGAACCTTTGCTGGAACTTAGTGAACCCCTTCAAAAATTCAAGTAGCGAAATGTACCATATCTTCTTTAGCCATGGACTTGCTAACTGCTTAAAAGAAGAGTAATATATTTGTCACATCAATAAAGATTGATGAATTTTTACTGCCAAATAATTGTTTCTGTCCCTGCCTTGGCTACCTGCAGACACACACCTCCCTCTTCCTTTAGCCCGTAGCTCTTGGATGCATCAACCAACCCTGGTGTTCTTCCCACCTTTAAAGCCTGTTCAGTTCAGAGCAACTGGAGAAATTTAAGATATTGACACTATTAACTGAGCTGGTATGGATTTGAAATAAAGATAAATAATATTCTGCAGGTGAGCTCAGTGAGCAGTCTCTTCCTGTTGATGGATGGCACTGGGGAGTTGGAATGGATGGTTGCTCATTTCACTGCTCTTGCTAGATCTGGGAGATGACACCTGTCCCACAGTAAAATCCTTCTGCCTTAAGACCGCCATAGGGAAAGCTTCAACTTTGGGCATTGGCTTCCAGCATTGCTTTTCTCTGGCACTGCCAGCAAAACTGATTACAAAATGGAGCAGTTGATTAAACCAAGCAGCAACATGGCCCTGCACATGCAGGCACAAAGTCCAGCTGCTTGAAAAGTATGTTCCCATTAAAAAAAAAGCAAACGTAAATTTACAGGAGCTGTTAGAGCTGACGCGTGCTGCATGTGTGAACACAGACAAGAGGAGCTTGCTCGTGGCTTTAACCAACATCATATAAAAAGCCTTCCCAGGAGGACACCACAGTGTAAAGCCCCATGAACACCTTCAGATCACCTGTAGTATTTTTCGCTAGCCTATTTTGAAGGGATGTGCTGTGGGGAGGAAGAGGAGTTCCTAGCAAGTGGCAATGTAGGGTGTATCAGGGCTGGACACACAGTTTTGGTCCTGCTGGAGGCTCGGTGTTGGTGTTTACTGAGATCACTCTGCACATTCAATAGATGTCTTAACAGCCAATTCTGTTCCAGTTTGGATCTCTTTCTTTTGAGAAACCTCCCTCCCAGTGGGAAAGCCAATACTTGTGAATAGGGGCTTCACTGCACACCCCCAAGACCTGTTTGCACAGCCCCTTACAACCTGGCTGGGGGTGCTGGTTGCCACTCCTTGCCATGAGCTGGGCTTAAGGCTGCCTGTGGCCCTCTGGAATGAACCATGCCCTGGACTGCCTGAAATTCTCCTTAACAGACCCACTAGCAACAAGTGAGTATTACCAACAGCATGTCAGCAAAGCAGGCTGAGTGGAAATTACAATGCAGCAATGTCATTAAAACAGTTAAGCTTCCATCAAGATGCCTCAGTGGTCTCCTCAGAAATAAACTATACTGCTTGGTGTTGTCAAGAGATCAAGGAACATTTTTATCCATCATGAAACGCAGGCATAACAGGAGCTTTGGGAGGCCACCCAGCACAGCGCTATGTAGCAGAATTACAAGATTGCATCAATTCAAAGAACAGCGGGACAAATCCCCCCCCCCCCCCGCAAAAAAAAAAAAAAAATTACCAAGAACCACTTAATGGAAAAATAGCCTTTCCTGACCCCCCCACCCCCCCACTCCCCGCCCCCCCGGTTTAGTACATCCCCATCTGGTTTAGTACATCCCGAAGTTGAAAAAAAAAAAAAAAAAAAAAAAAAGTTAAAAATGCCTTTCTAGAGCCTGTTCTTGGAAGGCACAAAGCATGGCTGAAGCCTGCCCTGCAGCCTTGGGCTGAGATGCCTTCCTACACGTACAGACCATGTCAGAGAGGGCACTGGTGGCAGCTTCTGGCAATGCAGCTTCTGGCAATGCCACACTGTGGTGGCAACACGCCGTGGAAGTGAGGAAACACAACCATTTTTGCAGAGCCTGGATGGGGAAAGCCCTTCTGGTGTGGGGCTGGAAGGGGAGCTGGCTACCCTGGTGGTCTGCAGGGAAGAAGTGCAAAGGAGGGACTGGATTTAAAACAACTTCTGGGGGTATATCAAGAGAGAGAAAAGGAAAAAAAGGGAAGGGAAGGGAAGGGAAGGGAAGGGAAGGGAAGGGAAGGGAAGGGAAGGGAAGGGAAGGGAAGGGAAGGGAAGGGAAGGGAAGGGAAGGGAAGGGAAGGGAAGGGAAGGGAAGGGAAGGGAAGGGAAGGGAAGGGAAGGGAAGGGAAGGGAAGGGAAGGGAAGGGAAGGGAAGGGAAGGGAAGGGAAGGGGAGGGAAGGGAAGGGGAGGGAAGGGGAGGGAAGCGGGGAGGGGAAGGGGAGGGGAGGGGAGGGGAGGGGAGGGGAGGCGAGGCGAGGCGAGGGGAGGCGAGGCGAGGGGAGGCGAGGCGAGGCGAGGCGAGGAAAAAGAAAATCTGGAAATTTTCTGTTTGTAAATCCAAAGCATGTAAATCATATCACTGAGTTGTGAGGAAGAACCTTTCACAACCTAGAGCAGTTTTCAAGTGGAAGGAAATGCCTTTCCAAGCTTGAAAAACTCCTCAGGTGGTGAAGGGAAGCCCCAGGCTAGGAGGGGCATGCTCTGCAGCAGGAGGAGCATTCCTGCAAGGCAGAATGATCTCTGTGGCTGATGACAGGTGACACCACCTCACCTCGGAGCAGTGGCCAGCTTTGAAGTGCTAAAATGAGTGTTGATGGAGGGAGGTGTTGAATTGCAGGAGAGCACCTGAAAGAGCTTTGGACTCTGTCATGGGCAGCATGGGGACAGGTCTTGACACATGCATTCAGTAGATGTCCTGCCTGCAGAGAGGGCCAATTCTTTCCAGTTTGGGCTATTTCCTCCTGTGGATAAACCTTTTTCCAACCACATGTAAAGCCAAACATAATTTATCCATCCCTCCTAACGCCTACTGCTGCTGCAGCCCCTCCAGCCATTGCCAGGGTGTGCTTTGAGAGAGCCTGCTCTGCAAAACAGCTGCAAGAAATCCCATTATTGCCTTGTCAACCTCGTAAGCCTGACTGCCTTCGCAGATAGATTCCTGTAGTCATTTGATACCTGTTATAAAAAGATGCATCCCACAGGCTTTGGGACTCTGGGTAGGGAATGGGAGAACCCTGGGTAGGAAATGGGATCAGCTCTCGCCTTTTGTGCTTGAGCCTGGGGTTTTTCTGGGAGCTCGAGGCCAGTGGGAGCAGGTTGGCTTTTATGAGTGTGGTTGCTGCTGGTGATTGCTTTTGGTTTATGACTGATTATCTAGTGCAGAGGTGTTTGGCTCCTTGCTCTCAGTAGAGCTGCCATGGTGTTGTATCCAGTTGCATTGGTGTTAATACCAGAGCAGACCTCCTGACTGGGTCAGCCTCATCCCTCCATGAGCCCCGGGGGCTCCAGGGTCCTGGGGGTGACCTGGGGAGCCACAAGGCTCCTGCTGATCCTGAGGCCAGCCAGCCTCTGAGGCTGCAGGAGCAAAGGCTAAATACATATGCAGAGAGCAGTTTTACCAATGCTGACCTCATCCTCAGCCCCCAAATTGTACCACAGCCTTTGAGAACGTGACAAAAAAATACGAATCTGAGTGTCCTTGAAGCATTCAGGCCTGAGGATACCATGGGACTTTGTTGGAGCTTGCTCCCAGCCAGGCTTAAACCATGGGCCTTGAGGAGGGGCTGGTAGGGATGTGGGGACGTCAGGACAAAATATAGCACAAACCATCCTGCAGGGATGCCTCTGGGCAACACAGAGCCATGCACAGGCTGAATTTGTTATGGGATGGGAAAGCTGACACCGCAATTGGGAAACTCTGGAAGAGGCAACTTAATCAAAGGAAACATCTGGAAGGCTGCGCCAGGGCCTGGGGCTGGGAGACCGCACCAAAAAGCTGCAGTCCTGGAACGCTGGTGCTGGGGTTTGCAGCCTCCTTGCCCCAAAGGTTTTTCCCATCTGCACCCACTTGGGAAAATGCTGTATGCCAGTGCAAGGGCTGCTTCAGTCCTTCAAAAAGATTATATGAAAATGTCTCCGTTCCTCCAAATCTCCCCTGTTTTTACCCAAAGGTGATAGGAGTCAGACTGAAATGTTTCGGGCTGATGCTTTTGGGCAGAGATGATTCAAAAAGTAGGGGAGGGGAGAGGTTTAGAGGGGTATTTCCCCCAAAGGAGAGCAAAAGGCTGATCCTTATGGGGAACTGGGGAGATGATAATATAAAAAACTGAGTTTTGGGGGCAGGGTGTAAGCATACCGTTGCGGTCTAAGGCTGGGGGTGGTCAGCCTTCAGCAGTGCCGGCAGGGCATAGAGAGCAGTGCAGGGTTCTCTCTCTCTGCTGGGGATGGGAAAGGGCAGTGGCCAATGACCCCAACCATTTCCAGAGCTTAGGAAGTAGCCCAGTGCAGGGGACTGGGAGCTGCTGTCCTGGCAGAGGGTGAAACTGCTGTCTGCAGCACCCATGGGCTTTGCATCCATGGGACCCCTGCCCAGCAGAGCCCCCAGGGCCATAGGAGAGTGGAGAGAGGAGAGTGGAGAGGAGAGGGAAGGCAGAGCTTGGGAGAAACAAATCCTCACCCAGCCCAGTGCAGTTTGCAATTTGGGAGGGTAACAAAAATGTCTCAGATACACCGAAACCCTGCAAATGCAGCAGCTGCAGCCTTCTGTGCTGAAGAGCTTCATCACAGCCAGGTTTGTCTTCAGTGCATGAAGGTGCCTGAACCAGCCCTGTAAAATCAATTCTTTCCAGCTTTCTGAGCCTACAGGCAGATCCTTACTGTGCTTTAGAAACCTGCTTCTCTTTTTGTCTGATGATACTGGGAGAGGGAACATGAAACTATGAAGATTGTTTTCTCCACAGCTGTCTAGCACCACTGAGCTCCCTCCTTCCCTTGCTGCAAATCCCCAGCAGCAGCTGAAGCAACAATTATTCGTGTTCCTGGGCTTCTCGTTGTGGGTAGTGCCTACGTTGTTGGTATCTCTACGAAAGAGATATGGGGAAATATGACCATAGATACACTTGATTTTTTCTTTTCTTTTCTTTTTCTTTTCTTTTCTTTTCTTTTCTTTTCTTTTCTTTTCTTTTCTTTTCTTTTCTTTTCTTTTCTTTTCTTTTCTTTTCTTTTCTTTTCTTTTCTTTTCTTTTCTTTTCTTTTCTTTTCTTTTCTTTTCTTTTCTTTTCTTTTCTTTTCCTTTCTCTTTCCTTTCTTTTCCTTTCCGTTCCATTCCGTTCCGTTCCGTTCCTTTTTTCTGGAGACATGCAAACTGTACACTCTGGTCTTCACTTTTATTGTGGGCTTTCCAGTTTGAAGTGTGGCTGGGTTTATCTTCCCACAGTATTTCTTACCAGGAGGTAATTGTGAGACGTGCAAACCATTCAGTAGGGTTGAGCACCCTCAGCATCCCATTTCCCAGCTGTTTCTTCTTCCATTTAAAAATGAAGAAATTAGTATAGTACATCTTTTGGGAGCTTGGGATTTCAAGCTGGTGCTTTAAAGCAAGCATCAGCCAGTGAAACTCTCCCACATACACTATGCAATCAGGCAACACACACCCCATCCCCAAGAAATTGCACTCAAAATCTGTGCAGCCCCAGACCAGCAGCACATTCGCCTGCATGCTGTTGCCTGCAAATGTTGTTTTCTTTCTATTTTTTGTTCTCTTGAACAAGTCAGATTTTCCAAGCAGCCCTCTCCAATTTTGTCATTATAACTTGTTTGTCCGTCCTTCCTTCCTTTTTCTTTTTCTTTCTTTCTTTCTCTTTCTTTCTTTCTTTCTTTCTTTCTTTCTTTCTTTCTTTCTTTCTTTCTTTCTTTCTTTCTTTCTTTCTTTCTTTCATTATTTTATTTCTTTCTTTCTTTCTTTCTTTCTTTCTTTCTTTCTTTCTTTCTTTCTTTCTCTTTCTTTCTTCTTCTTTCTTTCTTTCTTTCTCTCTTTCTCTCTTTCTCTCTTTCTCTCTGTCCCTTTCTCTCTTTCTCTTTCCTTCTCTCTTTCACACTTCCTCTTTCTTTTTCTTTCTCTCTTTGTCTCTTCCATTCCTTCCTTCCTTCCTCCCTCCCTCCCCCTCCCCCTCCCTTTCCCACTTCCCCTTCCCCTTCAGCCCTTCCCCTGGACAGGCTGGCAGTGGGATTACAGCCTTGCTCAGCCTCTTCAGCGCACATGCACACACATGCACGCACGCACATGTACAAGGATTTATGAGTCTCAAAAGATGCTTCATAAAATATTTACAGAGCGGAGCTTCAAGTGTGAGCATTTGACTCAGCCACGAGCCAACCATGGCTGTCAGGCCTCTGGGTGGCATGATGGGGGGAATATAAACAGATCTTTTTTTCCATTCCCCCTAAAAAAACTTTATAAACCTGTGTGTTTCAAAAGTGGTTTAGCATTTTTTTTTTTTTTGGTTCTTCCCCCCCTCTACCCAGTGCCAAGGGCAGCGGGGCAGCTCACTGGCTGTGCTCAAGATGGAGCGGTTTTGTTTACAAACGTAGGAACTTGTACCCACAAGCATGCCATAGCTGTAGCCTATTTTTTAGTGAAAAAAAAAAAAAAAAGTGTTTTTCTCTTAACACTCATGTTCTCATAACACTCAGGGGGTGTTATACTTTTACAGGACGTTGCTGCAGCCTCTTCCCAACACTCCGTGAATGTGGTGGCAGCGTAAACTCCTTACAGCTTAGTCATGTGTTAAGATGAGCAATGCATTAAATGCGGGAGATGCTCAATGTAATAACTGGGGGCAGCACTTGTTCAGTGGGGGCAGTGCCCACGAGGAGAGGCTGACACCTGTTCAGTGGTGTCAGGAGTTTCAAAGCAGGGTTCAAATGCTCTGCAGATCTGGGGTGGGCACAGCGCTGCCCATGCCCACAGCATGGAAACGTGTCTGCATGCTGAGCTTGGCTGGGATTCCAAATTGCAGCATTTCCCCCAAAATGAAATATTAATCATCATAATCATCCTAATATGAAGAGCAACAAAGCCTCAGCCAATGCTTGCTGCTGACTGTGAGATGTTTTTCCTATAAAATAAAACATGCTTCTAACCTCAGTGCTGCTTCTGGATAAGCAAATGAAATATTTTTCTGGCTGACCTTATCAAAACCTTTTCTTTTCTTTTCTTTTCTTTTCTTTTCTTTTCTTTTCTTTTCTTTTCTTTTCTTTTCTTTTCTTTTCTTTTCTTTTCTTTTCTTTTTTCTTTTCTTTTCTCCTTTCTCTCTTATTTTCTCTTCTCTTTTTTTTTCTCTCCTTTTCCTTTCTCTCTTCTTTTTTTCTCTGTTCTTTTTTTCTCTCCTTTTCTTTTCTCTCTTCTTTTTTTCTCCTTTTCTCTCTTCTTTTCTCTCTCTTCTCTTTTATTTTCTCTTTTCTTTTTTCTCTCCTCTCTTTTCTTTTTTCTCTTCTCTTCTCTTTTTTCTTTTCACATGATTTTGTCAGAATCGGTGTATCCCTATGGGTCACTTCAGCTGGAACAAGCCTTTGCGCCAACCCAAGCCTTTACAAGCAGGGGGCAAGGACAATGATTCATGTGGCCATACCAATACAAACCCATGCAGGCAATGCCCCGGTCCTGGTAACATTTTTAACTGGTGATTTTACATAAATATTGTTTTACGATGATGGAGTAAAAGAAATGGGGGCTGTTGGCAGGAAACTGGAGCTTCTGCCACTCCTCCCTGCCTTCCTGAAAGAAAAGCTAAATTTCCCATTTCCCTGCCCATCCTGCAGACATAATGCCATGCTGCTATCCTTTATACATAGGCATCAGTAAAAGATGAACCACAGAGAAATCAGTGTAATTCTCCTTTTATTTTTACTTTACCGTGAGTATGTAACAGCATCACACCCAAGTTTATGTTTGTTTAAAAAAAATCATATTTTTCCCATTGTTTAGCATAAATGGTAAAATTGTAATAAATGTAAACTGCATTTGGCACCATTTGGATCAATAAATAAAATATTTTTTAAAAAAGAGAGAAAGAACGCATTACGTAGATGGCACACTATGGTATCTAAATAAATAACATAAGTTACTTTGAATAAATAGAGCGTATCTAAAATATAGATGCATTGCATCAACTTCTGCAGATGGTCGGTCAGACCCAACTATACCAGAAGGGAAATGGATCTACGCAGACAGTGCCGAGCAGAGCCATGGAGACAGGACTGCCTCCGCTTGTGCCCACCCTGCTCCCACCTGCAGTTGCTAAACCTCTGTGTTTACCTCTGTGGTTTTTTTTTCCCTTTTTATCCTTTTTTTTTTTTTTCCCTCTTCTTGGGCCTCAAGTTTGAGGCTACGCCTTGTTTAACCAAGAACAAAAACATGTGGTAGCCCTATTTATTGAGAGAAGAAGGCTGAGGTTTTGAATACCGATGAAAAATAATTTGTCTTGATAAACTGGGAAAAATGATTTCTTCCCAGCAAGTTTCTGGACCTGTTTAAATAAGGAACACGATGTTTGCCAGTGCTTTCATCAAGTGGAAACAATGATGTTAGGCCCATTTCCCCCTCACTGATACCAAATCGGGAGTGAGCCCGTTGTCAGCAAATGGGATCCCGACTGATGCAAGTGACAGGCGGAGCCGAGCCAGAGCCAGAGCCAGCGCTGCTGCGCCTCGCACGCCTCCGGCTCCGGCCAGCATTACACAAACACAGGCACGTTCATATAGAGATGTGTATAGTAAAACACAATGAAACGTCCCATAACTCATTGTAGGAGAGCCAGGATAACATAACACTCATATTTTGCGCTGTCACCACCGGAATAGTTTTAAACATCTTGTGTTTCCAAACCTCTTGAGTTTTCAAACTCTGTGAAACACCCTTGCCTCCTGCCCTTGCAGGTGATGCTGAAGCAAGGCTGCAGCAGCGGATAGGCAAGCTGCAAGAAGACACAAGAACCCTAAAACCACCCCCTGACAGATGTAGCACACCATTGTTATTATTAACAATAAGTAATGCATGGGATGACAAGGAAGGGAGACAGATGAGTTTTTGCTGTAGCTTTGAGGAGGGAATTTTCCATCCTTTTGCCTTTTCTGCATTGTAGACATTCTTACAGACAGCTCCAGCTCCTATTACAGCAGAGAGGGCCGGAGAAACGGAAAGCATTAGGGAAATATCAGTATTTCTATTGGAACCACATTTCTCTGCCCAGGCAGCAGCAGCACGGCACAGGACAATGTGGGCTGGACGATGCTCCTGCAGCGGCACAGGGTGGACTCAGTGTCACCAAGAGGACAGCCCCAAGCAACATGCACGACAGTGACATGCAAGCCAAAACCACCCTCAGGCAACAGCCGCAATGGGTGTGCTCGGCCCCAGAACTGCTCCAGGAGCCGTGTGGTTGTGAAGCCCAGCTGCAGCCCAGCTGCGCTCCAAAAACCCCACGCTCAGCACACTCGGCCGCTGCACCATCAGCAGTGAATGTCAGCCACTTCCCCTGCTCCTCTGTGCAGGCGGGATGCTGATGGGATGAAAAAGAGGGGGGGGGAAGGGAGGGAATAAAGGTTCAGCACAGCTATTTGCATTGATTTGTAGTGTGCACGCATTGCATCAAGTTTTCCCTCATAGGCCCGGACTTTTGGGTCTGGGGTGCCCGAGCCCCTTCACCTCCCCACTGCTCACAGCCAAGGGCAGGCAGGAGGATGGGACCTTTGGCCTCATCCCTTATTTCAGGTCTGCTCTCAGCAGGCACTGCTGAGCTCTTGCACATCGCAGCACCCTAAAACCCCCTGATATTTCTCAGAACTTTCTACAAACAGGCTGTAAACAGACACTTGGGCAATGCAGCAGTTATGAAATCCCACAAGCACCTCCCTGGGCTCAGGACAATGCAGGCAGGGGCAGCTGCAGGGAGCCCATCTACAAACTCTCCTTACATGGGGCCCGGTGCTGCACTGCTGCTGTGCTGTAGCACCTTCCCTTCCTTTAGTGCTCGAGTTCCTGCCTTTTTTTTTTTTTTAACTGGAGGCTTCTGCAACAAAACTAATTTTAGTTTTATAGTAGTAAGAACTGGAAAGCACCCAAGCCCTTGAGAGTGCCGTTATTATTATTAGATTTGGGTGTATTTTATTTTTTTTTAGTCAGGAGTGAGTCGGTTATCTGCCGTGAGCAACCACACTGATAGTGTTCATCTGCTGCCTCCATTCTACTCCTACTGCACAGCCCCTGGCTGCTTATTTTGGGGGACATCTTTCTCATTCCCTTCCATGCAACCCTCACAGTGCTGCGGCACTTTGCAAAAGCATTTTGTGAGCAGCCAGCTCTGCGCACCTGCAGTGTCACACAGCTTTCACCATCTCAGCAGCATTTGTGTCCCAGTGTGCATCCGCCCGTGCCAGTGCCCCGCAGACAGGCTTTGCACCCCATGCCAGTGGCACCGTCTCCTTTTCCCAGTCGTGAGGGGGAAAACTCAGCGTTACAGAATGCAGACTTCTTTCATGGGGACGCTGGGTGCACGGCCAGCCCTGCTGAAGGATGGTGTTTACATTGCATCGCTACATCCTGACTCCGCTCAGCCAAGAGCGGCTGCTGGATGGAAAGCACAAAGCCAGCCCGGCCCTGCGCAGGGGTCAGGCAGCTGCTGCCCCCCATCCCCCCACTGCCTGCCCTGTCAGGGGGAAACAGGGGCTGCCGTGTCCCCTGCGGGGCTGCACCCCAAAATCCCACACAGCCCCTGTAGCAGCACAACTGCTCCCCACTCCATCACAGAGCTGGGCTGGGAATGGGGCCACCACCGCCACAGGGGCTGCGAGCAGAGTGTTTTCACTCGCAGTGGTTAATGCCCAGGACATGACACCAATATTCTCCTTCTGTTTATGATTTGCTTTTTCTGGGAAGAAGGCCAAGGGGAGAAAACCCATCAATCCCAGGCAACAAATTTAGCCTGCCCAGAGAATGCAAAAGTCTGCGGTCTCATTTATTTCTCCGCAGAGTAAACAAGAGTGACACTGCTGTAAATGCGAACCGTAGCCAAAGCCCAGGCCTGAGCCCTCTCCCGCGCACAATTTGAGCCCCACCGCCCTGCAAGGCAATGGGAATTACACACGTGCTGCGGCTGGCAGGGCCAGTCTGGCTTTCGGGGGATCCCAAACCGTCGGTGCTCCCAGCCACGCTGCCAACCCAGCTTTGCCAGTGGCCTCGTGGTGCTTTGTCCCCTCCCTGGTGATGGCACATCTCAAGCCCCACTGCCTGCAGAGGGGTTGAGAGGTTAATCCAGTTACTTCAGATTATCCCAAGTTTTAAAAAGACAAGCCCAGGCTGCGGAGCGTGAGGTGATCACAAAGCAGGCACCGGGAGTGGAGCCAGACCCTTTCCCCAGAGCACAAACCAGTGTCCGTGCAGCTCTGCTCCACACCAGGGAATCTGGGGGCATGGGACCACCCCTGTGCAGCATAGGGACCCCAGCGTGGCTGCAGTGAAACCAGGAAACCCCCCACACAGGGCAGCTTCAGCCCATGGGGTTCAGCACCCGCCTGAGGGCACCCGCAGCTGTTTAACACTCCCCATGCCCATAACACGCACTATGCATCTAGTGCATCCTGTCCAGCACCATGGCACCACCTGCACAGCCCTGCAGTGCAGCCTCTTGCTCCTACCACCCCACGCACCTGGACTCATCACCTCTGTGCAGTTCACACCTGCTTTGCATCCCCCTTTCAGCTTGTGATGTGTCCCATATGTGTGACACGCTGTGTTCAACACACCCCATGTGCATGCACCCCAAGCGTGCAAAGTGCCCTGCGCCCACAGCACACCCTGCTCATGTGTTGCACACCCACTGGCACCCCCAGACCACCCCTCAACGACTGCAGCCTCCAATGGCACTTACAGCTTCCTCTACAGTCCTGTACAGTCACGTCACACGTGTATGTGAGCCAGGAAGCGCTTGGGGATAAACGAGCATCGCAGTCTCTTCTCCTCCCACAGCCCCCACTGCCCCAAATGGGGAGGGTCACTGGGGCAGGCAGCAGTGCAAGGCCCGTCCCCATCCTCACAGCAGACCGTGGCCCCTTGGCCTTGCTGCCAGCGGTTCTGGGGCATCGCCTCCGCCTGGCCACACCGGCCCTTCACACGCAGCCACACTCCTTGGCCGAGAGCTCGTTGACAGTGTAGTAGCGGTTGTAGGCATCCAAGAAGGAGACATCGTCGTCATACGAAAGCGGCCGGCAGCAGGGCCGAGCCCGGACCTTCTCCTTCCTGATCCTCCTCTTGCTGCGTACACTCTTCAGTGAGAGGTCATAGTTCCTGACAGCTGTGTCACAGGTGCCGCTACAGTAGCGGAACAGCACCGTCTCGTCTGACTCATAGCCCAGGCCCAGCTCGCTGACGCTTACCTCCAGCTCCTTCAGGGCACAGGGTTTGTGGCGAGCTCGTGCGCGCTTCATGCGGTTGCCCGCCTTGGGGAAGAGAGGCAGCTCGTGGCCCCCTGAGTTCATGGCCTGGCTGTAGCGCTCCACCAGTGCTGAGATGAGCTGCCGGATCTCCCCCTCTGTGTAGCTCTCGAACAAGCTGCTGTCTGCAAGAGAAGGGGTGGCCGTTAGCAGGTGTCCCCCCTGGTGGGTGTCCCCTGGAGCTGTGGATGTACCCCAGTGCTGGCTCCCTGCTCCCTCCATGCAAGGGTTTGCAGAAAATTGCAAAATTGATCTCAACAACATGTTGCTGAACCACAGTGACTGCCTGAACCAGCCCTTGGCTGGGAGGACAGGGAAGACACTGGGCCAGTAGCCACTGCGGGGCCACTCAGTGCCCCAGCCAGGTCACACCCTGCATGCACGGGGCTGAGACCCCGTGGAGGTACCTTGTTGTGCTGCTGCCACTGCCCACAAAAAAACACACACACACACCTCCCTCCCCTTTCCTTCTACTGTCTGTTTTCTCCCCTGCCCGGAGCTGTCCCAAACAGCCTCTTTCCCTGCACAACATCAAGCGCATGCTTAAAAGTGAAATTTAGGGGACAGAAAGCAGTACTGTTGTGCTCTTGCTTTCCAGATGGCCAGTGGCAGCACTGCTGTGGCCAGGGATCAGGCAGCAGGGCTGCTCCAGCTGGAGCATGACACTGGGGCTTGAGCAGCAATGGCACCTATAGGTGGACACGGGAGGACCCCACGCTTGCACTAAGCAGCACAGGAGAATTAACAATGCCAGCAACAGTCCTCGGTGGCATCACTCCAACTTGCAGATGTGCAAAAACGTGGGTGAATTGCCTGGTCCCCACCACCAGGTGATGCTGCAGAAAAGCCATGATGGGGTGGTGAGAAACACCAACAAACTGAATATTTGTGATGATTCCCTGATGTCTTGGTGAAAGGGCTGCCCAACAAAATCCCTATGCACACAGCCATGGCCATGGCCAACAAGCAGACACTGCTGGCAACATCTGTGTCCCTTTGTCCTAACCCTGAGGCTAGGCTTGGTCCAACTCAGTGCCAGGAGAAGCATCAGAATGAGGAGAAAAGCATAATTTGACAGCTTGTCATCAATTTCAAAATTTCAAACCAAAAAGAAGTTCTTCTCGTTTGGAATAAAAGCAAACATGCCTGGGATTTCCAGCAAGCACAAAGGGATGAGCACAGCTTTGGGGGAAGTCGCTGCCTCACAGCAGGATGGAGCTGTTCCCCTTTGCTTTGAGCTCCCATTTGACATTTCGCATTTTTAAAAACAGCATGGAAATTAAAAGAAACAAGAAAAAGAAAGAAAGCCATTTGGTGAGGAGAAAAAAAAAAAAAAAAAAAAAAAAAAAAAAAAAGCAGCTTCTTTGCATTAAGATGAGCTGTTTGCATTTGGTTTCCCTGCATGAAGAGCTGATGCGCTTGCATGAAGATTTGTTGCCCAGAGGCTGTGTTTTCCATGCATAGTTTTCTAGGGACCAGTGCCTCCCAACTCCGCTCCTTGCTAAATGCTTGTAACCCACTGATGCAGGAGCAGCAAGAGAGGGAAGGGAGGCAGCAGAGTGAGCATGCCTGGGTGAACACCTGAGGACACAGTGGCATCTATGGGCTCAGCCTCAGGAGAGCCGAAAACAGCCTCTGCTGGTGTTGAGCAGCCGGGGCGCGGGCGCGGCAGCTTACACTGGGTGAGCAGCGAGCTGTGGCGTGGCAGGGCCCGGGGGGGTCTCCGCAGAGCCGCCGGCAGTGAAGAGGAGGATGCCCGTGAGGACAGCGAGGAAGGCAAGGGGCTGTATGTCCGGCTTCCGTTGAACATGTCTCTACAAACTAAAATGGATAACATGGAACTGAGGAGCATCGATGCAATGGCTGCAAACTTCCATACCTTCATCTTAGAGCAAGTCAGAACATTGAAACTCTGCAAAACAGGCAAAACAAATATCCTTATTATATGGCCTTTGCCCGTGGCCCCCTCTCTCACCCCCAGCCCCACGTCTCTAGCCCATCCCCTCCACCCCCGAGACTGGTCCAGCTTTTTGGTGGGGAAGCCAAGGCACAGAGATGTACTGCAGCCCCAGGCTGTGCTGCACAGAGAAAAGGCAAAGGTGGCTCTTGGCTGGTATGTCCCACTTGGTGACAGTGGGGACAAGGAAATGTCCTCGTCCCATGCATCCCTTACAGCAGGCAGCCTCACCAGACACATTTAAGCCTCCTTTCTGGTGGCTGGATCTCCATGTCACACTGGGGATGATACCCCAACAGGTGGATGCAAGTAAAGGATGGACAAAGCCATGTCCCAGCCCCGCTCCATCGTCCTCACCCTGCACTGAGCCCCACTACAGCTTGCTCCGCCCCTGCTGGCCACCAGCTCACCCAGGGCCCAGACCCCACTGGGGTTCAGGGTTACGCTGCCTGACCTCTGCACAAATCCCTGCCCCACCAGTGGACCAACATGGATGCCCCCACTCTGTCAAAACTAGTGAAAAATCACAAAAATCTCAAGAACAGCCCTGGTGCATCCCAGCATCTAGCAACACAGTGGGCAGGAGCAGCGCTAGCACGCAGGGACCACAGGCAGGCCAAAATTCAGGGCTGCAGCATGGGAGACAAATCTTGCAAGCGGCTGGGACAAGGCTGCAGATGCCCTTACCTGACACTGCTGGATTTTGTCCATCCAAAGCAGGTCGGACGTAGTAGGATTTGAGAGGCGCCAGCGCAACCCTGCCAGGCCGTGGGAGGTCAGGTCTGAATGCCTGCTGGCGAGCTGTCAGCCATTAAATCCCCATCAATGCCAGCCCTCGGAAAGCGGCACTGACTCACAGTCGCCTCCCAGCCCCTTTTTCTCATTTCAGTTCCTTACAAACTCCAAACATTTCTCCTTTTTAAATAAATTTTCCACGGGGGGGGAGGGGAGAGAGGGGAGAAGGAAGAAGAGAATGAGAGGGGAAAAAAAATACCCACAGCCCAGTTTAGCAATATTTGCCAAATAGAATTTACTGGGGGAAAATGTTTATTTTAAAATGGAATTTGACAGATTCACTTTTACCATTATTGTGGAAAACAACGAGAATGCTGTCCCATTGCCAACAACACTTTATTTTACAGGATGCAGATAATTACATGTTAACTAATAGTAATTACATGCCCTGTAGGTTACAAGATAATTGTATAACCCAGCCAGAGTCTAAATATTTTCAACTGGGCTATAAACAATGCCAAGATAGAAAAAGAATAGTTTAGCCATATAAGGAGGTAAGAGCATGAAATCCTGCCGTGGTACCAGGAGGCAGTGCTAGCCAAGACACTGAGCCGATAAGCACCCGCTGCAAACCTCGTGCCGTGGCAAGTGCTCGCAGCTGGTGAGCCGGGGCAAGTGCTCGCAGCTGGCTCATGGGGTGGGCGCACCCAGAGTGGACGGTGCTGGCCCCTCGAGCCCCAGCAAAGCCACCACAGGAAGGATGATTGTGGCCTTTGGGTGTTTGCCCCACCATTAATTGCAATGATTAAGTGCCTTAAAGTTGAGATTTCACCTGTGAGTCATGAGCTCAAGCAACTGGCAGGAGCAGGGAACAGGCACCAAAAACACTCAAGGATGTCACACAGATCCCAGAGAGGCATCAGGGCATGGCTGCTAAAGCACACAGGGCTGAGAAAATTGCAGTTCACTCTCAGACAGCATGCAAAATGAAGGGGAATAAAAGCCTTAGGAAGAAACAGCTGCCTCAAGGGAAACATGCAGCAGCAGCTTTGGATGTGGGGAAGGGACATGGCTCATGGTGCCACTCTGACAGCGGTAGTACAGGGTCCGAGCTAGGCTGTGGGCACGGGCAGGACCACATGGCCAGCCAGCTGCAGGGAAGGGCCTCTGGCTCATTTTGAGCCCCTAACAGTTTAGCAGGGTGGTTTCAGCCTTGCCGCACATCCCATAAAACAGCCTCTTATTTCAGCAGCCAGAAATTGTGTCCCCCACCCGCTTGCTGGTGACCTTTCAAAAGACCAGAACCCTGGCTCCAGTGTGCAAACAATAATAATACTCACTCCCTCTCTCCCTATATATATATTCCAGTCTTTGCCTCCAGTTTTTCTTGCTCTAAAATGCCACAGCCCACATGTGGCAACCCATGGCGAAAGCTGAAATTCGAGGGGGAGAAAAGGAAAAGCACACACACACATCGCAGCCCGTGACTCACCCAGGCTGATGCTTGAACTGTGTCCTCCTGTCTTTTTGGTTTCCACCTATTCTAAACCCAGTCCCAGAAACAATAAATAACTGTGAGGGCTCAGGGCTTCTGACACAAAGCTGACTGGACAGCCCCACACCAACAGGCACCAGCCCACAGCTGCTTCCACAGGTGGCACTGCTCTGCTGGGCTCTGCTCAGACATCAGGGAAAGCCCAGCAGGCACAGCCCCTTCCTTATCCCCGTTCCCATCCCCAAAGCCCTCTCCCTCTTACTCCCTCCTGCAGAAGAAGTTGGAGCACCCCAAGGACTGGATCTGCTGGGATGAGCATTTGTGGTACCCAAAGTTTGGTCCCACTGGCACAGCCAGCAAGGAAACATCAGGGTCTTCCCAGCCCAGACCTAATGGTCCCAGCAGGGCCTCACTGCTGCTGCTCCAGTCTCTTTGCCATTTCTCTGCAATGCAAAGGCGCAGGCACTGCCTAGCACCACCAGACCCAGGCTGACGTGCTCAGCAGGGCAGGGTAAACGTCACAAGTCCCCGGGGCCAGGCTCTGCCACACGCCATGCCCTAGACATAGAGAACTGCCACTGGGCTCCATGCTCAGCTTGTCCCACTGGCTCAAAGCCATTTTGTAGAAATGAGGGTGTGAGGCTAGGATGGCTCAGGGACACAGCCTTGACAGAGGGTTCCTGGTGCTCATGCAGCCGCACCAAATGCCCTCCTGTCCCCAGGCAAACTGAGCATGCCCCAGGCACCCCACTCCACTCTTGCTGTGGCTCTCTGGGATCCAAACCCCCTCAGGCAGCAATGTTTTCATGGGCTGTTGCCACCGCAGGCTGTTTCTGTGCATTTACATCAGCCCTGCCATACGGCCATGCTGCAGCAATGCAGGGGGACTCGTGCCGTGGGCTTGCTGCAAAGAGGTTTTGGGGCTGAGTCCTGGCAGGATTTGGGCACTTGCAGCTACGTTACAGCCCCATTATGCTCCTGGGCTTGATTAAAGGCCTAAGGCCTTTTCTCTCCCATATTCTGGATAACAGCCCAAAAGTGCTGTATTCTCCTGCATCCTCCTGATAATCCATCAATTTGACTGTACAAGTCCAGCCACGCTGTGCCTGCTGCCAAGCAGGAACTCAATCCTGAAGGAGAAAACCTTCAGGAATGGAAGCATCAGCCCCATTTTGCAGGAGCCAAGTACCAAAACCAAGCCCACACTCCACCAGCCTCCTCCACAGATGTTCCATAGGTGGAAGAGATGAGGATCTGTGTCCTGACAAACTGGAAATTTCATGAAAAACAGATAGCAGCACAGCCAAGGCTCATCACTTGCCGAGACTGGAGAGAAGCAGCTGATGATCTTGGCTCCCCCTCTGCTGTGGCTGAGCCATGGGGCAAGCTCCCTGCACTTCTGCCTTGCTCCTAGCAAGGCTTCAGATTTCCACCTGAAGGAGCAAGGCTACCCCTCGGCCCTACAGAGCCCTCTGCAGTGCTTCATTGCCCCCACTGCTCAGCAAAACACAGGATCAGCAGAGCCTGATTTTCAGTCGGAGTTTTCTTCACTCCAGCTTCCAAGCACTGGAGTTTCTGCTGCCTTTCCCAGAGAAACAGGAAAGCAGCTCTCCCGTTCTACAGACGGCACAGAACCCAAATGTATTTTGGGCTGCTTGGGCTTTGCCTGCTTCTCATGCTCTCAGGTTTTCTCAGAGCTCTTCCTTTCCTAAGCACATCCACTTTTCAAGCAGACTCTCACAATGTGCTTCAGGTATCTGCCAGCTCCTCAAATCCTCAACTCCCAATGGTGCAAGGTGAGGGCGAGAAGCCAGGGTTCATTCTTTTACCCTAAATCCTCCTTCCTGGGCGGAGGAAGGGGGAAGAGGAGATGTGCAAACGTTTGGTCCTTAAGCTTCAAAGCCCAGAAGCCAGAGCACCCAAAAGACATTATATTGTAAGTATGTCATACATTTTCAGTCAATTCATGCTTCTGGGCATTGATTCATTATTTTCAAGCGCTCAGACTCAGCCGCGCCATGAGAATGGATGAGACCATAGTGGCCGAGGTTTTTGGCAAATGAAACACTTGGAAAGAACGAGGCCTTGATGGGACATCAGAGAGAGTTTCCACCTGCCACACTGTTTATTTTAGTGCCTTACATGGGAGCCAAGCTGCTTTGAAATCCCAGCTCCTCATGACTCACCCTGCAGGAATTAAACAATTTCCACCCCGACTCCATGCTGCAGCAGAGTAGCTCCAGGGCTGCGGCACTCGCGGATCCTCCAGGCCCTGAGCTCCCAGCGTGGCCCCACACCAAGGACGGCACTGGAGAAGCCTTGAGAGTGAGCAGCTCCCAGAGGCCAAAATGCTGATAGTGGGGATGAGGACACCATGGTGTCCAGACAGACTTTCTCCCAAATGTTTCCTAAGTTCCTGACCTGCTCTTTGGAAATGCAGCACCCAAATGGCATTGGTGCATCTGAAAGCAGCAGGGCAGATGTTGTGCTGAGAAAGGCTGCAGTGAGACCACCAATACCGCGGGGTCAGAACAGCCCCAAAATGGCAAAACTGGTGGAAAAATTGGGAGCATCAAAAGGAAAAATGCCCCAAGCCCTGATCTGAGCTTAACTGTTGAATTTTCCTGCTCTTTTGACAGTAATCATAGGCAGTAGAGGAAGACAGAAGATATCCCCATCTCCAGCTCTGTTCCGAGGGTTGCTCTGGGAAAACAGGATGAGTGCCACCGTCCCCATGCTGGTGATCCCTCGCCAGGGACACGGAGCTCCATACAAGAACCACACGCAGATTTCGGGCACCCAGGCAGGGCAAGGGCTCTGGAGCTGCTCAGCACTTCAAAGGCAAAAATCAGCGGTGCCCAGGGAGCATCTCCAACCACAAAGCAGCCGCTAGTCTCCAGCCACTCACTCCCTCCCCAGCTCTCCCCACAGGCTCTAACTAAAACCAGAGCCCGCACTCCATATGGTTCTGCTTTTGCCTAAGTGAAAGCCAGCCTGGCACGAGGAGCTCCAAAGCTCTCCCTGCAGCCCCACTTTCCCTCCTTCACCTCCCAAAGGGCCAACCGCAGGGAAGCCAGTCCCTTGTCCTCCTTGCTGCTCTGGGCGTGCGCAGAAGCCCTGCCCTGCCGCAGCCTCCGCAGAAGCCAAAGGGGCTAGGAGGAGGCCAGGAGGGGCCAGGCACTGCTGGTGGTGCAGAGGCCAGCGGCCAAGCATGCAAAGCCGCAGCAAGCTGCGTTGCTCCCACACTGACATGACATCTATATTCAGCCTGAATCAGGACAGGATTGGTTCACGGCTCTTTAAACAGTGGGCAAAAATAAATAAATAAATAAATCCCAAAACCAAATGAAACAGAACAAACCCCACAAAGCCACCATGGTTAAAATTAAATTAATAAAAGGCCTTGCCAAGCCCATGTGATACAGCCAAGGGCAGTGGGATGGAGCAGCAGCAGCCACACTGTGCACCAAGCCACTGCAGTGGAGAGATGCCAAGGCTTGACTGTGGTTGTGGGGTCTCAGAGCAAGCAGCCAGACTGGGGCGCAGCTTCCTGGACCCACTGAGCTGCCCCCAGGTGGCTGCCATCAGACAGAGCGGCCACACTCTGGCCCCCATCCATACTGCCACTGCTTCCCTTGCTTTGGACTTCAGGGAGTGAAAGTAGCTTAAAGGCAGCCATCTTGTTGCCACCTCCCCACCCAGGGTGCCTTGTCACCCATCCTTGGAGGTGGCAGCCACAGGACACCCCATGGCCCCGCCACAGCCCCATCCTCTTGGCCTCAGCCCAGGAGCCTGCAGCACTGATGGGGATGGAGCAAACCTCAGCTGCCCTCATCCCTGCCACTTGGCGATGTCCCTGCCGATGTCCCCACCACTTGGCACCTCTGCCAAGGGGGTGACTCCTTTAAAGCCTTTTATAACATTTATAAGCTGAGTCAGTCGGTTCCAAGCAGCAGCAGAAGCCGCACTTTGTGATAAGAGATGGGTAATTAGAGATAAAATTACAGGAAAATGTTTCCTGATTGTATCGCTGTGTCAGCCAGTGCAGGGAGCATGGCTTGTGACAACGTGAAATCACTCCTCCGGCAGGGAGCAAGGTGGAAATAAACAGAGACTGCAAAGCAAAATGCTGAGATAACAAACAAACAAAATCAACAACAACACAGAAATGACTGTTTGCTAGTGGGCAGAGTAAATAAAAAATGCTGTGTAAAATCCCTCCTGTCAATCTCAGGAGAATTCTCCCCAGAATCTTTCCCTGCAGCAAACCCATGACGGTTCCTGTAGGCCTGCAGGAAATCAGTGATAACTCAAGCCAAAAAAACACCAGCAAGAGTGTGCAGGCACCCATGGCTGCTGCCACACAACGCTGCCACGAGCCTGGCCCCAGCACCCACTACAGCCTCCTGCATTGCCCAGCAGCACTTCTGCAGCCCCAAATGTCCCACTACTGCCAAAACCTGATCCAAATGACAGTTTTTTTGGGAGTGACAAGCCACCCTCTGACACTAAATAACCATGTGATGCCAGAAAGGGGTGGTTTGTTGAAGGAAACTAATTACTGTGGCTTGTTTGGACAATCCCATTGCCTCAGGAAATAGGGTTAAAAGCTTACATGTTGGCAGAAGGACTGAGCCCGGGCCCCAGATGTGCTCTCCTCTGGGCCAATTTCGACACTGCTTGTATCTACACTCTGCCATGACACCTGGCCCTAGACAGGGCAGAGCTTCCTCCTGCCCCAGCCAGGGAAAGGCACAGTGGGACCAGGAGGGCGCAGCAGCACAGGGGCAGTTGGATGCCAGGGGAACACCATCTGTGGCCGCTCTTGTCTTCTCCACTTGGCAGAGTTTTCCTTCTTTGCAGCCTCAGCTAGCATCATGGCACATAGCGGGTGGCCTCACTGCACCGCGCCTCAGTTTCCCCACTAAAATGCCCTTTTTCCCCACAAAAATGCCCTTGGAGCATGATGGTCCTTGAGGGACACCACATATTAGTTCCCACCACCTTGATGAAGAGGGTGGTGAAAGCAAGACCGCAGGCACTCGTGATGCCACTTCAAGCCTGGCACTGGGGAATCCCTCCGTCTCTGCTGCCCTTTTCCTGATATCTGTTGTTTTTGCACAGAAGGATCCGGCTTGTCAAGGCACCCACCAGGGATTACAGTGCTTTGCTGAGGGCACAGAGACCCGATAGAGATTTGTAAATCCAATTTGCACTAAACCCTTCCAGTGGGTTTTGGACGGTGCATGGCCTAATATCACATTAGCATTTACTGTCCGACTCCAGCAGCCGCTACCGACATACTGAAGCACTTAGCACTGCTCCAGAGCTAACAAATGAGGAATTCCTCCCCAGACAGCAACAGCGGCACACTGGGAACGGAAATTTCAGCAACCCCGAAAGGTTGCTTTGGAGGAGGTTCAAAGCTGGGAGATGCTGGGATGAAGAGAGCTGCAGATGACAGGAGTGGGGTAAATAGCGGTGGGGCTGCACAGCACAGCAGGTCACGGCTGCCTGAACCTTTGTATGCTCAGACACCAATGCGGCTGCATGACTCCGCAGCAGTGCTGCCTGCAGCAGTCAGCTGCATCCCCACAACCTGCCCGACATCCTCCTGGCTCAGGGCTTCCTGCGTGGGCTAGGAGGAGCCACACAGATTCCAGAAGCGCAGCGCTTCGCTCTCTGAGCCCTTCCACCAAGCCCCAGCGGTCCCAGGATGGCGACACTCCAGTCTGTCCTGCCTGGCTGCATCTCCTGCTGCTCAGGATCAGTACCAGCAGAGGCAGGAGCATGGACCATGTCCTGAGCAGGACAAGAGGGCAATGGCCATCAGTCCTTCCCCAACAGCTTGTCACCCCCCGCCTCGTCCTCCCACCTGCCTTGCATCAATGAGCACAACCCCAATTTCCCTGGCTGCAGCCCATGCCAACCCCCAGACCCCCCTCACCTTCCCTGTACCTGTCTGCAGCCTGGGCAGCCCTGCTCCAGCCCTCACTGTGTGGGATGTTGCAAAGGGGCAGATGCTGTGGCAGGGCTGCCGGCACTGCCTGCGGCAACAGGAAATTAAAGAAAGCACTACTGGAAGATAATGGTGTAGTGGTTGGAGGAAGAGCCCCAGCAGAAAGAGGGACTGTTGCACATCTCCTGTGGGAGTGGAGCTGGCAGGCACAGCCAAGCCGCCAGCCCCGTGGACAAGATCATCCGTCCCTGATCTGTTCCTGGAGAAGGATGGAAGCCAGACTCCATCCCCTGCAAGCCCCAGGCTGGGGAGCTCGCACCCTGAGCGATGCTCTTCCAGGGGCACGGCACTGCCAGCATCCCATGGGGTCCTGGCCGCCACTGCCCCATAACACTGGCTCCTAGCTTGGTGGGCTCATTCCACCCAGATCCTGACTGGCTCCTTGCAGCCCCCCCAGGCTGCCTCCCCAGATGTGGGTGGGCACTGAACAGGAGCATCATCCCCTGCTGGGGCTTGGGACTGTGGCACTTGCATCCAGTGTGGCTCAGCAGAGCCGGCAGTGGACTCTCGCCTCCTTCAGCCACATGCAGCAGCTCCACCACTGGCACCGTCCCTCCCAGATGGCTCTGTGGAGCTGCTAAGCCTCAAAAATGCACTCTTAATAAGCCAGCACCACTTAACAAAGACAGCAGCTGCCCTGTTAAATCAGAAGAGAGCCTTTCCTCAGGGACAGGGGCTGGTGGCCCCAGGCGGGAGAGAACGCCTGATCAAGGGACTAAGGGTGCTGAGGTTTGTCTCCGTGGCACAAGCATTGGTCCCCTGCATTGCATGGGGGCATGCCATTTGCCTCTTTGTTCACCATGGAGAGGGCAGCAGAGAGGGAAAGCCCCAGAGAAACACAAAATGTCCCTGTGGTGCCTTGCTGGGAGCATCCCCTGGCCGCTCCTCACAATGCTGCCAACACTCGGGGACCATGGTGCCACTCGGATGGGGCAGTGGGTTTGTGAGGGCTCAGACAGATGCTCCTGCTGGGGCCAGGAGGGCCGAAGGGCAGGACTGGGGCTCTGCCCCACCCAGGGGTGCCAGGAACAGCGCAGCCACTCGACCATCACCCACCTTCACCAAGTCCCGCAGCCCAGGTACTTTACAGGGGAAGTTCAGGGAGCAACAACTGCCAGCAATAAATACACCACATGCTCCCCGCCAGCCCCGTCTGGCCACAGCCAACAACAACATCATTAAAAGCAAAGAAGCCACCAAAAGCCATGCAGAAGCTGTTGCCTGGTCACTGATTTGAGCACTCGGTGCTTTTGCAGACAGCTCTGCTGCTGTGAGCAAGCCCCAGAGATGGGCAGGAGTGGCTCTTGGCCCCAGGACATGACCAACATGTGTTTACTGGTGCCTGAACAGAGCTGCCAGGGCCTGGAGTGAGCAGGGGCGCTGGGCTGTCAGCCCTCCCCAGCCATGGAAGCTCTGGGGCTGGCTGCTTGCTCAGCCCATCCCCAAAATCCCACGGACTGTTTGCTTGCTTTAAATAGGCTTTGAGAATTGGCTTCACTCAGTTCCTTCCAGGACACATTTTCTTCCTAGAGAAGGACATGGGATGGGCTTGCAGACCTCCTCAGCCCTCCAACACTGCCTGAAAACCCCAACAGGGTGAACTTGAGGGCTCTCTGGAGCCTGGAGCCCTGTTATAGCAAACTCCACTTGTGGGCAATGTCCTTGTTCAGCACCAGGCATCGCCCAGGAGAGCTCATCGTCGCTAACTGAGCACTGTGCAGCCAGGTCCTGGTGCCACAAAGAGATGCTGAAACAGAGCGAAACACAGCTGCTGCTGCGCTGAGGCTGTGCCAGGATACGGCCCCTGGAAGCACTGTATCCCCAGTGAGGCCAGGCAGGGCTGCGCTGCCACCTCCCCACAGCCTGGTGCCTGCATTCTCGGCCTGGATAACGTTCAAAGGAAACCTTTCCTGCTGGAAAAATGTGGTTCTATCCAAATCAAAACACTTCACAAAAACCAGCAGTGATGTGACTGACATTTCTTATTAGGGGACGGACACGCTGGCAATGTGGCCTTTGAACAGCTGCAGAAGGAAATGCTTTTTGTCATCATTTGAGAACAACGCAGTGGCAAATGATTGTTTCAATTTAGTTCTTTGGATGCTACGTTACAAAGTGAGCCTGTTTTGGGTTTCGTGACAAAGAAGCAATGGGAGTGAAACTGCTTGTGGCATTTCCCTTCCTCGGGCAGTGGTGGAGGGGCTGGCTCATTCGCCGTGCTGGGGATGCTCCTTCCTACAAGAGCGTCCTGGCACAACTAGCAGGAACAAGTTTGGGTTTTCTCTTCGCCTCCTCCAGGCTCAGTGGGAAAAGACCGTTCCAAACTAGCCAGGTCACAGATAAAGCTGAGGTGGGAGGGATTCCTCTGGTCTGACCAGCGAATAGTGGGGCTGGAGTAGACCCCTCACCCAGACCCAGGCCTGCATTGCTACAGCAACTTTTGGGGGTGCTGAGGGACCCTGGGCATGGCTAGGGGGGTGGAGGTGGTGGGTGCAGGGAGAGATCCTTGCCACCAGCCCAAGCAAGCTCACCCCTGAGAGCTGCCAGAGCAGGACTATGTGCTACTGCCCCTGTTGGGCTTTGCAAAGGGTCAGTTCCTGCCAGCAGGACTACGCACATGTGCTTTAGTTTAGACCAGCAATGAAAGTGCCTGTGGCACCGCAGAAAAAACTCAGTGGTAAAACACACCAGTCCTGAGCTGCCCAACTGCACCTCCTGCAACGGGCACTGTGTGCCTGGCCCAGCCTCCCCCCCACCTCCAGCATCTCCCATTCAGTTGAGGTTTGGCCTCACTGGGTACCACAGGCTGCTCTGGAGGGGGAGGATGGCATCACCAGGCAGCTGCCAAGTCTTTGTGACCCCAAACCCATCCCTGCATGGGCATATCACAGAATGGGGAACTCCGGGATAGGAAGCTGCCTGCCTCATGTGCTTAATGCCACCATGCCAGGTATGTGCATGGCACACAGTGCTGGGGACAGCCAAGGTGGTGACTTCTCTTGTCACACTACCAGCTGGGCTTCACTTCAGGCTACATACTAGGTACATTGGACTCAGAATGTGGATGTTGCAAATCTTAGATCCTCCCTCACAGCCTCCCCAGGGCTGGAAGTCAACCTTAAAAGCTTGCTCCAGAGAATCAAGCCTGACAGAGCTATAGCAGCACAGCACAGCCCTGGGAGCAGGGTTTCACCAGGCAAGCAGGGAGAGCACTGAGCTGTGATTCACATCTGCACCGTGGGAGGGCACCCAGTGCAGCTGCTGCCAGCCCTGCTCCACGCCCAGCACTGCTGAGCACCCAGGGGTGCCCACATCCCAGACACCACAGTCGGGATGCTGGAGCAGCTCCAGTCTGCCTGTCCCCGGCTGTGTCGCAGCAAAGCTGGGCCAGGTCCTTTGGCTTACAGCTCAGGGGCTGTATGCCACAAAGGTGCTGGGTTCTCTCCTCACCCTACCAAATTCTGCAGCCCCGCAGCCCGAGAGGAGCCCAACCCTGGCACAGTGAGTGCCTCCTCTGCATGACAAATCCTGCTCCAAGCAGTTGCAGCTGTGGCTTACTGCACAGCTAGGGGGATATAGTGCAGCGTCCCCCAGGGGTGCACTGCACCTCCTTTGCTCCTCCCTGCAGGCAAGGCAGGAGCTGAACCAGCACTCCAAGATCCAGTGCTATTAAAAAAAAAAAAAAAAGAGATTTAGAAACAAACAAAAAGTCTCTTTCCCCCCCCAGCCCAACACTGGACCTGCCAATGGAGGCACAGGATGGCCTGCAGTGCACCCCAGCTAGTGGGTAAGTGTCCAGTGATGCCCCCAAGGATGCTCACACCAGGAACCACAGCATCCCAGAGCAAGGCTTCCACACAGCATCGCCAGCTCTGCTTCACAACTGGGGACAGTGCTGCAGCAGGGAGGCTCTAGGGTAGAACCTGAGGCCCAGTCACAAGTGGCAGCTTAAAAAAGGCAAGTGCTCAAGCCTCTTCTGCTCCTTGTGCAGAGCCACACACACACACACCTTCCCCACCTGGTTGCTCTGCATCTTGCAGCATCTCAGCCACTTCTGCTCTTAAACCTGGGAGCACACACGAATGTGGGAGTCTGAATTTGGGATCCACAGGTGATCCTGGCTTTAGAACGAGGACTTCAGTGAGTGGCCAGGACCCACATGCCACTTTTGACAGTCATCAGCCATTCCTCCCACTGCAATAAAGCATGCCCTCAACCCAGCGCCAAACTGTGGATTGGCTCTGCAAGCAATGCTAAGATTTAAATCAGTGCTGGCTACAAGCTACCATATATGTGCAATAAAGACATCTGAGGTCTAGGTTGTTTTTTTAAAGCCTTCGTACAGACCACAGCAAGAGCGGGAAATTCCCTCCTTCGATGCCGGGGTGAAGTTCACCTCCCAGCCCCTGCTAAGCTCTGGAAGCAGAAACAGCAGCTCGGAGGCAGCCAAATGCTGGCAGCTAGAGCTGGGAGAAAGTGACAGGGCTGCAGATGCAGACAGACCAGCCACAGAGCCTTCCGTTTCTTAAACTAATATTTAGACAGGACACATTTCTCGCCCCCACCCCCACCCCCCCATGCGAACAAACTGCACCCTGAGCCGTCCTCGCCGTGTTTGCGTTTCTGCGCAGCGGGACAGTCTCCAAGTACGAAGCAAACTCCCTCAGCAGCCCCAAAGGCTGCCCCAGCACCAAACAAGAGGTGGGTGGCTGCGGCTAGCCCCGTTTTTCGGGCTGCTCCCCCCGGGGCGAGGGGCTATGCCCCCCGGCCCAGTCCCACCAGGGTCCGGTGGGGACTCCCGGGACTGGGGCTCAGCACCTCCGTGGCGCAGGGTCCTGGGGCTCGCCTGAGGTCCCGGAGGAGCCCCTTCGGCCGTGGGTAGGATCCGTGCCAGGCTCGGAACAGGTGCTCTGTCCCCGCCGCGGGGCTTACCTGGACGCCGAGCCGGAGCACAGCGCTCAGCAGCGGCTCCGTGCCGGGACCGGGACACGCGTGGGACCGGGGGCCGCCATGAGAAGGCTCGGCACGGCACGGCACGGCACGGCACGCTTGGGTTCAGACCGGCACGGCTCGCTCTGGCTCGGTTCAGCTCTGGCTCGGCACGGGGAGGCACGGCACGGGGAGGCCGAGGCGGGGGAGCTCGGCCACCGCCTCCTCCCCGCGGCGGGGGGCGGGTTTGGAACGGGCCGGCTCCTGCGCCCCGCCCGGGCCCGCCTCCGCCCAGTCCCGGGCTGCGCTGCGGGGCCGCTCCCGGTGGCGGGGCCGCCCGCAGCCTCACGCCCCCACCACCACCTCCAGCATCACCACCACCACCACCTCCACCCCCCACACCGGCCTCCCTCCCTCCCTCGCCCCCGATGCTCCCCCCGCATCCTCGGGGCCGCCCCGGACCGCGGGGCTCCGAGCATCCCCTCCGCCGGTACCCGCAGCCCCGCCACAGAGCAGTTCACGATGAGTCCCGGAGCCGGCTGAGCCCTCGCCACCCCCCGCCCCCAGCCCTCGGGACCCTTCACCTGCTGGAGGTGCTGGTGGAGAGATTTCAGCGTGCTGCCCGAAGCTAAACCCTCCCCCTTTGCACCGCTTTTCTCCCCAAAACGTTTACTGAACTGCTGCTTGTAGGTCACAAACTAACACCCTTCACGTGCAACACGTTTGGTTTTCATGTTGCACCATTTTATCTAATCCCAAAGGTCCCTTTTCTTTTGCAGTTTTGCAGAAGAGAAAGAGTTCAGAGCAGCCTGCGGACAAGCTCCCCCACACACCTCCCCCAGCCCCTACCATACACAGCACTTGGGGACAGTGAAGGATCAGGGTGACAAATACCTAAGCTGCAAGATCCTGGCCCCAGCTGCAGTGATGCTCTATGGCAATCTGGGAAAAGTCATTCCTAATAATAAATAAATCCAGGTCAGTAATACAAAGAGCAATGTCAAGGAATTTAAGTCCTACAAGAAACAACTTTTAATTTAAGGCAAATCTGGGACTCCCGGCTGCTTGATGTGCTGCAGTCCCTCAGCCTGGCCAAGAGCAGAGGGGCTGCAGCTGTCCCACTGTAGCCCTATGTGGGGGGAACCAAGCCCTGGCAGCACCCACAGCTGAAGCCTGCATGCCTCAGGGTTGGGGTGGCCTTGCTGGGGATGTTTCAGAAGAGCCAGGGACACCCCATTCACATCTCTGTCACTTCTCAGCTGTCTCCTATTGGGACAAACACTTCCCCAGCTGCATTCATCCCCACATCCTCTCACCCCAGGGCCTGCAGGACTGATTTAATTATCCTTGTTCCTCCCCTGTTGCTACACAGGTAATGGCAATCTCCTGTGTGATGACCCCACAAAGACAGTTTGGGGAAAAAACGAACAAACAAACAAACAAAAAAACTCAGAAAGCACCGTTGCTTCTCCTTCTCATGGGCTTGGTTAGAAAAAGAGAGTGCTTGCTGCTGTTTGCCCTGACAACATTACTCTCCAGAGTTAACAGCTAGTTCGTGGGTACCAGCAGACTGACCTCTCTGTGTTTTTGCTGGATCCTCTCTGCAAAATCCAGTGCACGCCGCAGCACTGGATTTAGAGCCGGGCAAAGCTTTCCAATGTGGGAAACCAGCAGTGTGTACAAATAGGCATTGCCACAAAGCTGCTCAGCTTAATGACTTTTTCCATCGTACAGAAATGTTTTGCTTACATACTCCCTTTCTCCAGCCCCCCAAAAGTGTCTTTGTGTTTGTTTTCTGGCAGGTTTGGGAAGAAACACGATCCGTGTTTTCCGTTGGCCGTTGTGCAACATGGAGGGCGCAGGCTGGGGCAAGCTGTGAGTGCCGCGGGTGCTGGGGGCAGGTACGTGCGCCTGCACCCCCAGCTGGAGCACCCCTGGCACCTGGCTGCGGGCTGGGAGGGTTCCAGCTTTCCTGGAAACCGTTGCACATCACATGGAACAAACAAACAAACAAGGACACAGCACAGATCACTTCCATTTTCAAAAGTCAGAAAGAAATATCCTGTTTACACAGATATTTGTAGAAAAACACTGGGAAGAAAACAAAGAGCAGAGCTAATTAACTTGTATGTGGGGTGGTAACTTGGCAGCCACAAGGCCAAGGGAGACCTGCTTGCTTTGGGGGACAGATTACAGCCAAGCTAAATGTAAAGGACAACCCCAGGTGTCCTTTCTGACTGTCACCACCCTGCGATCCCCCAAATACTTACCCAGCCCAGGTAGAAACCCTAGCAGAGCATTACCATGGGCTTGGGATGAGGGATGCTCGGCGTCTCACACTGTCCAGTACCATGAGTGCTCCCAGGGGCGGGCAGGGTGGGCACAGGGTGCATACATTGAGTCCTCTTCCCAGCAGGGAGGAACACCGTGCCGACACACGTCTTGTCTGCCTTGCCAGCACACTCACCAAGGCTGACTGCTTCCAGCTGCTGGTTTAGTCTCACTTCACTTGTTTGGCTCAGGGTCCACCTGAAATCGGCTGCTGGCCTTTCCTAGAATTACACACACACACACACACACAAAAAAAAAAAAAAAAAAAAAAAAAAAAAAAAAAAAAAGACATGTTGAGAAGCAGCATGGAGAATCCTTGAAAGCCCCCAGGAAGCATGTGGAGCTGGTTCCAGCAGCATCTCCCGTGGCTGTGCCTCCTCTCTGTGCTCTCCCATCCAAGCAGAGCTTTGCCCTGCTGGAAATCAGGATGTTGCATTGTGATGTGCAAGCCAGAGATGCAGAAGAGAAAATAAATAAATAAAAAAAATAAAGAGCCAAATCTGGCTTTGGGAGGGGCATATGTGCCCTTCAAAAGCTGGGGCAGACCCACTCAGGCACAGACGAAAATACTTGTCAGAACTGCTCTTGGCATGAGGTGCTCAGGGAGGAAATGTCCATAGGAAATTTAGGGATTGGATGTCTAGAGGGGAGAAACTTAACACTCCCCTAATGGCTAGCTCATTCTTTCTCCTGTCTTCCTCCTATTTGTTTTTGCAAGTATTAATACACTGGGACTGTTTTCTTTAGTGCACGTGGGGTCCAGAGGGTTTCACTGGGGGTCTGGGATCTCGGTGACCTCCCCAGAGTGGTCTACGGAGGCTGGCCCACGGTCACCATGGATCCCCAGGGCCCCGTGACGAGTGGTGGTGATGGGTGCTGTGGGGCCAGTGATGCTGCCCAGCTGGCACCCTCAGCCCTGCCACAGTTGCCATGCCATGCAGACCCCTGGGAGCCTTGTGGGTCTGGACACAAGTGTTGCTCTTCTCTCCGAAATGAGGAGGCTCCACCTTGACATGGCCAGATGCTCTGCAAGCAGCATCACATGACACTCTCATGGTCTGCAACCAGCAGAAGGCAACAGCTGTCCTGCCAAAACCCCAGTAGCTGCTAAACAAACAACTTAATGCAAAACAGCTTCAATGGAGCAGGAGTAAACGTGCCCGAGAAAGCGTCGAAGACATTACAGAGCCACAGCAAAAGCACATGATGTTGCAAAGGCTTTGCTGAGTGATCAGGAAACACAGCCTGGGACAATTTGCATCTTTTATTTTAACTAAAATTTTCCTAATGACGTGTGTAGTATGTCTAGTGATATGTAGTTTCCATCTACCCTGGGGAGTCTGCAAAGAGCCCAAATGTCAGTTCTGCAGCCAGTGAGTGCCCGTCCCCACACTTTGTCCTTTGCAGGCTGTGTCTGGCAGGGCTGGTACCAGCCCCTTCCATCTAAAGAGCCAGAAGTCCAGAGAGTAACCTAGTGGGCTCTGGCTTTAGGAGGAGGTTTGGGAGCTGCTACTATTTGGCTTGGCTGTCTCCTCTTGACCAGCCAAGCTATCCTTGATCCACTTGGGTTTAAACCAGCCCCAAGCTGATGCCTTGCAGGATAACAGCAGTCTGGGAGCAGAGCCCAGAGAGTTCCCTCTGCTCCTGGAGTGCTTCCTGGTTGTCGTTTGCACAAGGAGCCTGGAAAGGCTGTGTGGTGGAGCCCAACAGGCACACTGGCCCTGCAGAGATGTGGGGCTGGCAGGGAAAGCAGCCCATCTGCAGCCACCCAGGCAAATATGGGCAGCCTGGCACACCAAGGGCTGCACCTGCCCCATGCTGTGCACCTTCCCTATGCAGCCCCAGGATGCTCCTGGCAGCGTGATCATGTGGTTGCTCATGCCAGAGGTGGGGAGGCCAGGAGCAGCGCCCTGCCAAGGCTGGAGGCTTGTATGAGCTGCTGCCACTCCAGATATGAGCAATTGGGATGTGCCCTTGCCTCGTGCTGTCTCTGGGGAGGCACATCCAGGCTTCACTTGTGTGCTCACCTCCTCTATTTGATGCTCCCCAGCCCAGGCAGACTGAGACTGTCCAGTACCAGGAGCTGAAGAAGAAATGGAGCATGCTGGGCTCTTGCTTCCTCCCTGCTCAACATGATGGAGCCTGGTGAACTCAGTGTGCAACCCAATGGTGTCAGCTGTAGCCCTGGCCAGAGCCCTGGTGCAAGGTACCATGCGCAATGATGTCTAAGACATCTTCCCTGTGCAGATATCTCTGCAGAACCACAAGAATCTCTGGGTTCCCACCTCAGGTTACTGTTCCCCTGGGCTCCCTCTCACAGCCTCACTTTCCCACCAGCCCTCCAGGAGATTACCAAGTTCAGGCTTGATGGCTGGAGGGAGAGGAGATGCTGTGAACCACTGGAATGGAGTGAAAAATTGGGAACAGCCAGGAAGTACATGGTACATAATGTCACACTCAAAATCTACCATGAACAAGTGTCCGTAAACACTGAGGGGGAAAATCTAAGCAATTAAGTCATTTTCAGTGTCAAATAGCTCATGGACCCCACATTTGGACATGACAGATGAACAAAAACATAGACATTAAAAATTCCTGAAAACTAACAAAGGAACAATGATTAATTTCTCTCTGTTCCAGGGCAATCACATTATATACACACAAAGGAGTCATAAAAATTCCTGGATGACGGAACAAAATCCTTACAGAGCTCCACAGATAAAATACAACCACACTGGAAAGAGCTGGAACAGTCCTCGGAGGGAGCATGCCTTAGGTCGTCTGTTACGTATCTTGCTGGAGAAAACACCTTCCCTGGAGAACATGCCTGTGTCCCAGCTGTGGCAAGGGGACGAGGCCCCACGGTGGAGAGCCCCAGCAGCTGCCGGCATCGCTCCCTGGCTGCACGCATCCTGGGGAGGGTTGAGCTGAGGATGTGGGGGTGGCAGCACCAAGAACGCATAGTGCAGGTGGAGGAGGGAGGGAAGCAGGTCCTGCGGCAGGTGAGGAGGTCAGCATCTGGCCCTGCTGCTGCCCACTGAAACCTCCTGGAGCTCTGGATCCTGGTGCCAAGCACTGAGGGCTGCAAGAAAAATGAAGGGATAACGGCAAATTGCTTCAACCCAAGAGGGTTTAATTCTTCAATTAAGAGGAAGATATTCCAAACCAAAACCACAAAGAAAATACCATTAAGAGAGGCCACAGTTTTACTCCGTGACTGTTCATGGGCTTTCTGTGGGATGTTTTTCATCAGAAATGGCTGTTTAGTCTGCAAAATTACTTAAGGAGGGTGCTGAGCAGTGCCAGGGGCAGAGGGGAGTTTAGGGGCTGCCTCTGCACTCCATGGCAGCGCAGGCACATACAAAGGAGACCATCCCTCCAAGCACAGCAAACATCTTCCCTTGGCAGCAAGCCCAGCATGGTGCCCCCCTTGTCCTCCCCTGCCTGCACTTGCAACCATGTCCCAAGTGACCCCAGCCTCACCAGAGGCTGCAGCACACCTCTGTGCCGCTCCTGGTTCACACCATGCTGCAAAGATGAGGACATTGCTCCCATGTCCTAATGGGCCCTGAAACTTTGGGATGTTCAGGATACTCGCATTCCTGTCTGGGAAAAGTCACAGAAAAAAAAAAAAAAAAAAAAAAAAAAAAAAAAAAAAAAAACACGAGGCTTGTGGCAAAACATGGAACCATTCCAGAAATGGCAAAATGCATTTTTGGAGCAAGAGAAGGATCAGGCAGGAGCCTGGGCATGGTCTCGCCCACAGTGCAGAGCCAGGGCAGCGGGGTTGCCTCCACCCCAGCAGGTCCCCACAGCAGTTGCATCCCCACCCTGGCCATCGCTGGCAGCAGCAGTGCCGGCGCCCTCCCTGGCCAGGAGAGGTGTGCCGGGCGAGAGCCATGGCAACTCTTACACAAAGTGTCAACAAAATCAGCAAAATAATGACTTTCTCATGAAGACTCCGGGGAGGCAGAAAGGCCTCAGGCCAGACCTGCCTGCTATAAAACAGGCTTTAAAATTTTTCAGCAGTGGCTGAAGCAGAGCTGAGACAAGGGCTTGCTCTGGCTCCACCACCTCCCAGCCAGACATGGGATGGGCCAGCTGGCAGGGAAGGAGGTAGTGCCAGTCCCTGCCCAACCTAGGGATGGGAGAGGGACACCTCAGATTAATCCTGGCTTTTGTTTGGCATACATCTTGAAAAACGGTTTTCCTTTAAACAAACCTAGTGGTGTCAAAAATAAATAAATAAATAAATAAATAAATAAATGAAAATTAATGGAAAAATTCAGCTAGAAGGCAGTTTTCTCAGATGCATGTGAAACGTTCCTCCTTTGCAGGCTGTCACGGATAGCTCTGCACCTTCGCCATGAGCAAGGCAGCTCCTCCTGCTGGGTCACTCAGCAGGGACTCAATTACACATATGAAGCCAACCCGGCCAAAACGCAGCCCAGAAGGGGTTGACACAAAGTTGGGAACCTGCCAAGAAATTTCTAATTGAAAGTAGTTACCAAAATGTCTATCAGTGGGGTCTCTGCCTGTGAACCCCTGTCTGTAACGGTGAATTATGAGCGTGCTCTGGGTTGAAATGAGGCAGAGTAAAACTAATCATATTTTTATGAGCCCCTTTTCCTCCCACATGGGCTGAGCTTTGAGCACATGCTGTGCAGCAGAAGAGCGGCTGTCTTGCCTTTTTCCTTATCCATGTCCTTCATGGAGTGACAGGTCAGACTATTGCCAGATCAAGCTGCACGCTGCAAGCTGTCCCCACAACCCCTTGGGCAGGCAGGCAGCACCAGGCTGGCAGGAGTGCAGCCACAGCACAGAGCTTTCTCCCACATCCACTGCTTTCCTCTGGCCCCAGCCATCCCCAGGGGCTGGAGGTCTGCTGGGTTGTGCCCAGGGCTGTGCTGCCACACGGTAATGAGCCACCGAGAAGGATCCTGTCTGCTGTGGCTATCTCCGCAGGGCTGTTTCACACCTCCTCATGCACAAAGGTCACAGACCAGATGGTCTCTGTCAGCAGTCAGGTCCTAGTGCATTTTAAACTGGATTTAAGCCCTGCAGTCAAATCCACAGGGAAGGGAAATTCATTCTTCAGGTGCCTGGGAACGCTCCCTTGCAGGGAAGGGGATGAATGCTGATGCTGAAGCAGCGATGCTATGAGCAGTCTCTGGTCCCTGGGACACAGCAGTGCTCACCTTCCTGAGGTCTCTTCCAAAATAGTTGTGGGCAGCCAGAGGTACCCAGCTCTGGATGAGCACAGGCAGCCTGGGCACCACAGCAACACACTTCATCCTCCACCTGGCAGAGCAAGGACACCGGCAGCTCAATTGTCAAATTGCTACACCCTGGGGAGGCCAAGCCCCTGCAATGCTGCAAGAAATCCCTTGGGTACAGGCAGGCTCCCTGCACCCCTCAGGTCACCAGGAAACTCTGCATCCTGCTGGATGGCCCTGATGAGCTTCCAGAGCTGATCTCAGCCACTTTGTAGCCACGGGCTTGGGGGCTGCCAGTAAAAAAACACCAACCAGAATTGGCTCTGCAAGAGGATTGGTGCCAGTGGTGACAGAAGAAGAAGAAGCCCCACAGGGAATTTGAGGAGCTCAGGCTGGCAGCTGCCTGCATGAAAAGGCCCAGAAGCTGCCTGCACGCTCGCCATGGGTCCTCAAGGCTCAGTCCTGCCCACAAAGCCACAGCCACGCCCTGCTGCAGTGTCGCTGGGGGAAGAGTTTTGATTTTGGCCCTGAAGGAGATAACTTCAAAGGGATTACTTGGGATAACTTCAAAGCCACCTCCTGTAGGATCCCCTGCCACAGAAATGGGGTGGCCATGAATTTTCAGGTGCCTGGCAGGTCTGCAAATATACCACTCAGATCAGTTGGCTGCTTTTGTCAGTGTTTATTTGATTTTTGTCTTGATATTAGGGCTCCTCACTACAAGAAGGACATCAAGGTGCTGGAGTGTGTCCAAAGAAGAGCAACAAAGGGTGAAGGGTCTGGAGAGTAAGTCTTGTGAGAAGCAGCTGATAAGCTGGGGGTGTTTAGCTCAGAGAAGAGAAGGCTCAGGGGAGACCTTATTGCACTTTACAACTACCTCAAAGGAGGTTGTAGAGAAGTGGGGACTGGGCTCTTCTCCCAAGCACTGAGTGGTAAGATGAGGGGAAATGGCCTCAAGTTGCATTGGAGGGGCTTAGCTTGGATATAAGGGGAAATGTCATTACCGGTAGGGTTGTACAGCACTGGAACAGGCCGCCCAGGGAAGTGGTTGAGCCACCATCCCCTGAGGTCTTCAAGAAACATGGAGATGTAGAACTTAGTAGCATGGTTTAGTGGTGGACTTGGCAGTACTAGGTTAAAGGTTGGACTACATGATCTTAGAGGTCTTTTCCAAACTGAATGCTTCTATGATTCTCTAAAATTAAACACTAGCTCACAGCAGGGCCCGGCACTGTATGTAGACAGACTTTGCCCAAAGAGATGCAAAGCAGCCAGGGGAAGAAGGACTTTGTACACCCAGATGGAGCAGGAGAAGTTTCCAAAAACCTGAGGCATTAACATGTTGCTGAGCCACACCACCTTCCCAAGCCAAGCAATGGAGCCAGCTGCACACTTGCTCGACAGCAGCATAGAGCAGGGTGGATTTGCTAAAACCACCAGAGATGCCCACTCCTCACAGCCAAGCGCTCTGCCCCAGGACACACGGACAGGCTCTGTGCCCCCCAGGGCCCAACCCCCCCCCATGCTGGAGCCATCACCACCGCTGCAGGAACGTGGTCAGCAGCCAGGGACCAGTGGCATCACCAGAAAAGACAAACGTCCACAGCACCACCGGCAGAGGACATATCGCTGCTGACTGTAGGAAGGCCTCTGGACGTGACATGTTTGAAAACACATTTCTCTGCTGACAAAGGATGCACACGGAAAGGTGACTGCACCAGTAGGAAAGCACTCTGTTTCATCTTCATAATGCATAGCAAAAAAATAAAAATACAAAAAATTGATTTCAGAGCCAGCCTTTCTCAGCCCTCTGGGATGCTATCAAGATATGTAGCACTTACACCCCCCTTTCTCCACTGCCCACTCCACAGCCAATAAATCCTTCTCCTCATTAAACACTGCAGGTCTCAATTAATTAAATGAGCAAAACAACCACAGCCCCTTTGGCAATTAGAAAAGTGTCTGGGTAATTAGATGGAATGTTAATTTAATTTCCAGAAGGGGGAAAGGAAAAGAAAGAAATGAAAAGAAGGAAAGGAAGAAGGAGTAAATTGGATTACACTTGACAAGAGGAAAATTAAAAGTCACTTAATCATAGATCAATTAAAGAAAGATTCCTGACCTGTGTAGCTGGAAAAAAAAAAAAAAAAATCACTAGAAGGACAGGACCACCGGCTCATGTTGTGAATGATGCTCACTCAGGTACAACGCCACCTGAAGGCCCCCATGTACATGGATTTGTACATCACTGCCTGTGGTAACATCCACCCTGGCTTAACCTTGCCTTTCCCTTCCATTAGGGAAGCAGGAGAAGGCTGCTGCCTGGCAAACCACAGCTTCATCCTGGCCCTACCTCCAGCTAATGCTCTTATCAGCCCTCCCCAGCCCAGTAAGATCAGCCATCCCTCACCAGGACAAACAGAAATTCAAGGCAATCCCGTGGCTGTGCTGCAGGAAGCAGATGCTGTTTTTCAACCACTGCAAGCATTACACGGTAATAATCTCACCCTGCACCACCAGTGCCCTGTGATGTGTGCCACATGTGCCTTGTCCCCTCCTGGTATGGCCACTATGGTGCACAGTGCCCCAGCACCGCACCTGGCAAGGGGCTGGAGCTGGGTGCATGGAGGCAATGGAGCTGCCCCACTGCACCTCCTGGCAGCCTCCCGCCTTATCCCAGCCTGCAGCAACGTTCGGAGATAAAGGCAGGTTTTGTTCGGTTTAATAAGAGCTGGCATGGCAGAGCCTCTTGCTGCCAAGGGCTGGCAGGCTGATTAATTAATCCACTCACCGCTGGCACTGGGAGGCAGCTCCTCAGCAGCACCACACGGGGACCCTGGGGAGGAGCAGCAGCAATGAGGCTGCTGAGAAAGGGTGGGAACATTTCCTCCCTGCAGTGCTTTCCCTCCTGGGGCCCAATCCTGCCACCTGCACCTCTCCCTTTGGGTGCTGAGCCAGGGCTGGAGTGCAGGAGGGCAGAGCTGGGTCCCCACCCTGGCATGACTGTGTTCAGCAAGTGCAGCCCATTCTGCAGTGTCCCTTCCCCATCCTTCATCAGGCTCAGCTTATAGCCCATCAAAGGCAAAACAAAGAGAAGTTAAATTTCATTTAATGCAAAACATCTCCATTTGGTGGTGACACAGAGGGCTGCAGCAAGGGAGGGAACATTTGCCCAAATGGCTCCAGTGACCTCTTGCAAAAGTGAAATCATCTAGCTTCAGAGCTGAAGGCATCAAACTCCACGGCTAAACTGCCCAAGACAGCAGCAAGGGCTTTGCAGAGTGCAAAACAGGGTGTTTATGCCCCAACAGTCATTTGGGAAGCAGCAGATTGCTCACTAACACTGATAGTCTGGTTTTATTACAGAAACCTGTGTGAAACAAAGCAGATACCATGCAGCGCTCCACACACAGCCAGCGAGCAGCTCTCCAGGCTGCAAACACCAGCGCTAATTCTAGTACCTTCAATTCACCAGCTTTTAATTATGATGTGGCACATTCACAAGAGTCCAGAGGGAAAAATATTTTCCACCAGACAGACAGCTGTGTTGGAGTGTTGCTTCCAAGGCTGGAAGCAACAGTGGCAGGCAGTGAATGGAGGCAGAGCAGTGACTCAGAGCACCAGGAGGTGTCACGGGACAGCTGGATGGCCCCCACGCCACTGGCACATGCCGGGCTGGCGCTGTGCTCGCATGTGCCAAGGGAGCAGGCGGGCTGGCAGAGGCTGGTGTGGTGGAGCTGGGACCCAGCCATTGAGATACAGGTTGGGGAAGGTGGAGCAGCAGCAGCACCCCTGGCATGCCCCCCAACATCCCGGGCAGCTGCACCCATGGATGGCTCAAGGTGCTCTCCCTGTCACCAGCCCGTTCGACTCCCTTATAGCTCTGCCTGATTCCATCTCCCCATCTCCACCACGCTGGGGACCTCAAAATCCTTGTGGGTGTCTCTGGGGAGGGAACCATTGTGTGCACACTACAGTGGCATGGAATTAAGTGTTTACTCCCACTGACAGGCCTGGGGTGAGGCACACAACCGCTCCTGGGGTTTTGCAGAGGTTGCATGAGCTCCACGTGCCCTTGGGATGCTGCTGCCCTTCAGTGTTTATTTGTTTAGCAGTAATTATAGCAGCGTAATTATAATCAGCGCACATTTCCATGAAGAATCACTTTTCTTGGCCCCCCTGCTCTCCCAGCCACGTGCCAAGACAAACCTTATGAGTCCAACACTGCCAGTTCATTTTGTTTCTGCACAAAAAAAAAAAAAAAAAAGAAATGTGACACAGGGCTCAAGGGCACTGGGTGGGTGGGGGGTGAGGGCAAAAGCCCCACTCCCACTCAGCCACTCGACTTGGCCAACATTACCCTGGGAGAAACGCTGCTTGGGAAAGCTGGGAGCACGGCCGTGTTTACAGCCGCTGTCCTGGGGAGCTGCACGGCTGCATTGCACCTCCTGCTCATGAATTAACAGCCAGCCAGCTCCAGCCCATCAATTCCCGTGCTTGTACAGACCAGTGGGAACATTGCTGGCATGCTTGCTCCTCGTCACCTGCAAAAACAAGCATGGATTTGTTGGACCAAGCATTGGGCAGGGGTCAAAACTCACCTTTTTGAGTGTGTGCAGATCTTGAGGCCATCAGCTACTGACAGGTTAAAAGGTGTCCAGAGACAGAAGCTTGTCCTGAGTTCTCTTTGTTCCGTGCAGCAGGCTGACTTGGCTCCTGAGAAACCAAAGAAAAGTCTGTGAGCATGAGGCTGTTTTTCAGGACTGTCCCTGCCTCAGCTTTTAAATAAAGCCCAGGGTTTTGTGTGAGCTTGTTGCAGGGCTGCTGAAAACAGCTTCAAAAAGCCTTCTCATCCACAAAACCTGCAGATGAAAATACTTATATTTTCTTCCTGTGCTTTCATGGCTTGCTTGAAATAAAAAAGAAGCATTTTCATTTAGAAAAACAGTTTGCTTTTTTTTTTAAGAGAAAAAAAAAAAAAAAAAACAGAGGTTGATTGACCTCTTCCAAAATTCAATAGGTGAGGATGAAGCTGGTAGCTAAAAATGTTGTTTTTTGAATCAGGTGCTTCAGTAAGCACTTGGAGAGCCGCTGTTGAAAAGCAACTCTAAACAGGAGGATTTTCACTGCTGCCACACATCATCCCTGTAAATTCTTGCCCTCACCTCTCCAGCTAAAACACTAATCCAAGCTTTTTTGGCAGATCTATGGAAGCAGGGACTTGTTGGTGCAAGAAGCCTAAAGGGAGCAGCTCCCTGGTTCCAGGGCAAGATGAGGGAGCAGGGGTTGGGGGGCACCGGTGTCGAGCAACCACCCACTGGTGCCACAGGTGGAGCAGCAGTGTACTGACAGAGCAGGGGCTCTAGCAGCCTCAGCCTCTGCCTTGGCTGCCTTTCTGGACAGCTCACATGAGATACAGCCCCATGCGTGCCAGGGTTATGCTGGATAAAATAAAATCATCTGGGGCTTGTTCCCATCCCCTCCTGCCAAGCCCCCCTTGCTTGCCCCACTGCACCATGGCCAGCTGGGCATGGGGACTGACTGGGCAGATGGGGGGGACTTTATTTATTTACTTACTTACTTACTTATTTTTTCCCATGGCTTTTTTAGATTTAAATAGGATCAGGAAGGCAGGAAAAGTCTGGTCACAAGGGAGAGGATGTCCCTGCCTGTCTGCCCCTGGAGAGCACTTGTCTGGGCTTCCCGGCGCTCAGCCCCTGCTCCCTGAGATTTGTTTCCTGTCCGATGACGATAAGCCTCTCCTCACTTTTCCTCGTGCAGAGGGATCTTGCTACAGGGAGATGGCCTTGAGCCAGCCATGGAAGCTGGGGATGGTTTGCTGGGCAAACCTCATTTGTGTTTTAAGAGATGCTACCAAATCACACTCAGCTCAAGCGCCTTCTCCTTCTTCTCCAACACCTTGATGTGGGAGATCCTGAGCCCAAGCATTACTGAGCTGCTGGGCCCACCTCCAGAGCAGGGCCAGCACTAGTCAGGTGGCTTCAAGCCCAACAAAGGAGCTGCTGAATAGCTGGCAGAGCTCATCCAGGGCCTAATAATTTTCACAAGCTGTTTACATTGCAAAGATGTCACAAATCATTCCCAGGCAGCTGGTGCACAGGTGAGGCCAGCTCAGAGGGCGACCAAGGTGCCTACAGAGACACAGACAGCAGCCACGCAGGATGAGCGGCTGCAAAGTTTTCATTGATTTCATTGGTTTCATTGATTGTGTCAGTCTCAAGGAAATGACGTACGGGAAATAAAAACAACAAAGCTCATCACTGCTGCATTTCCCAGCTACCAAGTTCAGTCAGTAAGCAAAGCAGCTGGTTTGGGAAAGGGTTGGAGCAAAGCAAGGCTGGAAAGCAAGGACGCCTGCCACAAAAACCCTGGAGCACCCAGACACGGTGGGGTTTTGATGCCCCAGGTGCCACCAACAACATTACAGCAGCGGGGAGCTGCTTCTCCTCTGGGACTTTGCTGCTTTTCCACAGCTCCTTGGGCTGCAAGCCAAAACTGCATAGGGTTAACAAGTTAAAGAGATTTCATCCTGACCCACAGCAGCTTCATCTCCAGACACATTTCACTCCAAAGACCCCCCATGCCTGTCCCAGCCTGGGGTGCCGTGAGGACGCTGTGGCAGGACAGCTGCGCCCGCCCTGCCGTCCGCTTGCATTCGTTAGCACTGATTGCTCCTGCGGGCTTAGAGCCAGACTGAAACCTCGTCTCCGGAGGATACATTTTTAGACAGTTTACAGAATCTGGCTTCCTGCTTTTAAATATCTTGGGTTCTTTTGTTTCCTGTCACCTGGAAAGTAGGTGTGAGAAAGGTCCTTGTCCCCGAGTGACTCTGTGGGTGCTCTCGCAACGTTTGCAGGGAGCCTGGAGCAAAGCACCTTGTGGCACCAACATGCCATGGAACAGGACAGGAGCACTGTCCAAGCACAGGCAGATGGAGTGAAATAAAACAGCTGAAGGACCTCCGGGGACCAAAGGAACCAGGCCATGCCTGTGCTGTGTCACCCTCTTGGGGCACAGAGCCGCTCACATGCACAGCAGAACCCAGTGCCACATGAGCAATCTGCACTCCTCCTGGCCATCTGTCATTTTGGGGATCCCTTCAGTAGACCAGGATGTGACTATGGAGCCAGAGCAGCCACTGAGGCATGGGTCAGAGCCAGGCATGCCCAGGCAGCACAGCACAAAGCAGGCTCTGTCCCAAGCATCTGCCTGGCACCAGATGCACTGGCACGGCCATGCTGGCACAGCCACCACTGGGGAGCTGCAGGAGGGGCTCCATGGCCTCAGGGGAGCAGTCAGAGGGCCTCTGCCAGCTCTGGGCTTCTCTTCCCACTGCTGGGTTAGGGGAGCTTTGGAGATGACACTTGTCCCTGCACCATCCTCCTCATTCCTTTCTTCAGGGAGGCAACAAGTGTTTTTTCCGCAGGCAATTTTACATCAAGTGATGTTTGCTGGAGCAGGAAAAATGCATTTTTCTTATGCTGAAACGCTGTCAAAAGCTCTGGAAAACCATGTGTAGTCTCTCTTCAGCAGCAGCTGCTGTCAGCAGCTTGGCACCCATCTGCACTCAAAGCCTGGACTCAGAAACCCAGCCTCAGGAGCTCACCCCTGCTCTTCCCTGGCTCAGCTTCCTGGGGGAGCCACACACCCCCAGCCCCAGGGATGCTGCAGCAGGGTTGTGGGGAGAGCTGTGGCTTCTCAGAGCTGCTGGAACATGAGAAGCAAAGCAGGAAGGCTCCTGAGGCCATGGCCAGCTCAGTGGCAAGGGGATGCTGTGGTGCAGGCACCACAATAAGCCATCTGCATTCAACCACGAGCTCTGCCCCAGCTCCTGCAGCACAAGGGATGAAGCAAGGAATGAACCTAAGGAGCAGACTCTAAGTCTTGGGAGCAAAGGGATTTTGGAGCTCTGCTTACAGCAACTCCAGGTGAAGGAGCCCAAGCACCTCTGCCTACAGGGTGCCCATGGTACGCCAGCACAGAGCGGGTAGAAGGATCCCCAAGATGCCCCTTGCACCCCTCACCAGGACCTCCATCACCAGCCACACCGGGGCCAGGCCTGTCCCAAGCCCTGGGCCATGGAGGCTGCATCCTGGCCTTTTGTTCTCAACAACGGAGCGTGTGGGCAACTGGGTGCCAGCCACAAGAGCTTGTGCTGGTGCCTGCTTCCTCCCTTGGCACGCAGCAGTGCCGGGTGCCGCTGGCCAACTCCTGCTTGCGTAAACAGCCCAAGAAATGAAGATAAACAAGGCTGAGTGGCAGGGGAGGACAGTACGGCAGCTGCCAGCCAGCCCTCCATGATTCAGGGCACACTTAAGGGCTCCGGGGCCACACGTTTGCCTGGGGACAACAGGACAACAGCATCCTGGGAGGTGCTTTATGAGATACTTTAGATGGCCCAACACCCTTTTGGATTCAATACCTGGGCTCAGCAAGCAGGAGCTGTCTCTTGTTCACTGGGTTTTGCTGGGTGCTCACAGCATAGGGCTGAGGCTGGGTTTCTACATGGCTCAGCCCAAGTGGGAGTGCTGCCCCTGCCTCCACGTCGCTTGCCCAGGGAGGTCGACATCCCTTCAGTCCACAGTGGCAGTCAGAGAACACTGGCCCTGGCAGTGACACTGATGCTTCCCACTGATGCTGTCTCAGCCCTGGGGTCTATGTCTGAGATGTATCTGCTAAGGGATACAAAAGGTTAATATTTAAAAAGACTGTCTTGAGCTGATCTAATGCCATGGCAGAACAGCACACCCCTGCCAAGAAGCTTATCTGAGGCTCTTTGTGAACAAAGTGAACCCTGGAAGGTGGCGAGGCTCAGCGACGAGGAGCAGGGATGCACGCCAAGATCACTGCCTCTGGCCAGAGCAGAAATTTCCATCTTAGAGAGGAGCCACCCCATTTCGATAACCCACACAGTTTCCAGCTGCACTGCTCACTCTGGTGAGGACCAAGTTGTGGCCCTGGCCCCAAAGAGCTGCCAGCACTATCTGGGGCAGCGTCACACAGCTCCAATGGGCTCTCATACCCACTGCTCATGCTGCTTCCAAGAGGCAGAGCAGGGCAAAGTGCATGAATCGAACCATTCTCACCTAAAAGTTGCTCTATGACAGGGACAGGAACTGGACACCTCAACCAAAAGGTATCTGTTGGGGCAGTAGCTCCCAGGCACAGCACAGGGCAGGCATTCTCCCTCCTCTGTGGCGCATCCAGGGCTTTTTGCTGACTCCTCCAGCTTCTACCTTGGGACAGAAAATGGGAACGTGGCAGAGCCCTGTGCCCACCTGTAGCCCCTGCAGTGACACGGTGCCTGTGCTTGCCCACTTTGTGCACTACAGGTTGAAGCTCTGACAGAAACTTCGCATTGTGCCACATAGATACAATGAGCCTTTCAGCCCTCATAACCTCTGGATATAAACTTGAATGAGCTGTATGTCTGATGAACGGGTGGGAAAATCTGGAAGCAGCCAGAATTTCACAGAGGCTCCGACTCGAACTTTCTGCTTCCCAAATCCTCCTGAGGCAGCACGGGTTGGGAATGGAAAGAGAGCAACTCCAGCCCAGCTCTCTTTCCACCCCAGCACCCAGCGGGGTCGATAAAAATCAGCTGTGACTGAGCGTAGCCCGCCCGTAATTGTGTGTTTATTTTTAATCGGGTGAATTGGTGGCTCAGCACTGAGCTGGGCCCCGCCAGTTCCAGGAAACTTAATCCGCAGATTGCTCCTCTGCAGCTACTGTGTGGCCGCAGACTGACCGCGGACCAGGAGCTGCAGGCAGCTAGAGGCAGCTCCGTTTAGCTGGGGCTTTGCTGCACCCCACAGCTGGAAGAGCCCCCACAGCCCTGGGCTGAGCTCTCCAGGCCAACGGTAAATGCAGCAGGTTATTCTGGAGGGGAGAGGAGGTGCAAGGGAGCCATGCCTGGCTTCTCCTGGTGTAAACCGCCCTGCCCACCTGAGGCCAGGGGATGGGGTGAACGGCACAATAGCCTCCTGTGGTACCACACTGCTCCTAACACCCTGCACAGATTTCCTTTAGGCTCCTAAATCAGTGCAGGAGGCTCCCAAAATGTTTATTCCCTCCCTGTGTGGAACAGCAGCAGAAGAATAGGTCTGCCCGCTCCTCAGAGAGGCCAACAGAGAAGGGCTGGTGTGGAAAGCTCCCCATTAGGAGCAGGCAGAACTGCCCTTATCTTCAGCACAGCTCTCCAGCTGATCCCCAGAGCAGCAGCTGGGTTCATCCCCACAGAGAGCTTGCTTGCAGCAACCCACGGCCAGCCTACCTTCCTGCTTCTGCTCTCTGTCCCTCTCGGTAGCCACTGGGGAGTGCAGTGGCTGGGAGGTGACAGGGCAGGGGAACTACAAGTGCTCTGCAGCATTTGGCCAGCTCAGGATGTGCTGAAGTTGGAGCTGAGGGTGCTTCTGGGCCATGCAGACACCACCAGGTTCCTGCCACTGCAGCTCCTTTAATGGAGTTTGGCTTTCTCAAAGGACTCGCCATTAGTAACACATTTATCTTGATTTTTACTTTCCTTCCTTTACAAAAACTCTGTTTGGACAATGAACAGCAACATCCTTGCTCCATACAGATGGGGATTAAAATGAGCAGATGCTTGTTTGCTCATGCTAGCCAGGGAACAAGACCTAAAACATTCAGCAGCGAGTTTGTATTTTCCCAGTTGGAGACTTCCCGCAGTGTGACTAGAAGCTGGGTGCCGTACTTTGCCGTGCCCCCCTAGCCCCTGACACACAGCAAGCCCCCACATGTGGTCCATGAGTGAAAGGCATCCCTGGTGGACCTTAAGCCTTGCTAAAGGTAACCATGCAGGTCAGGATAGAAATTTTGGAGCTGCTTATGGCCATGGAAGTGATGATGCCGAAGGCCAGAAGGATCAGAGTTGATCCCTCCTGATGCCTGGAGGGCAAGCTGCACTGGCCACGAGCTGCAGCTGCTTCCTCGCATGGGCTGGCCAGTTCTTATGGAATTGGAGTCAAAGGGGCCACTCTTGACTCAATTGGAGTCAAAGGGGCCAGTGCCCACAGGCACTGGCTGCCTGCATGGAGGAATGAGGCTGAAGGCAGGAGGCTCTTCTGCCACGGAGGCTTCCCTCCAGTTCTTGTGCTACTGAAGACGTTTGCTAATGGAAGAAGAATGAATAAATAACAAAGGGGTGCGCCAACAGATGGACTGTAGTTTGTATTCTCAGAGGTGCTGGCTGTTTCTGGGATTATTCCCTCTCCTTGGCCAAAAGGAGAGGATCAAGGGAGCCGAGCACCTCAAAGCTGCTTCTCAAGGTGATGGCAGATTATCCGGCTTTTTTGCTCATCACCAGCTCTAGCTGCAAGGACTGACATAGCTGCTGCCCTCATACCTGTGCTAAAAGACACAAACTTGCTTGGGCACAAGGACGCAGAGATCAGTCTCTAGTGCACATTCATGCACTGCGACGCTGGGGCACAGGCGCCACCTGGCTTTTGTCCAAGCAAAGGCCGGGGGTTCCTCACTGCAGACCCTGCTCACACCCACACCTGCACCGGTGGCACAGTGGAAATTCACTGCGGCACAGCCAAGGACCAGGTGGGGAAGGAATAGCATCGACGGCACAGTGGGGGAACAACACCCAGCAAGAAGCAGAGCCCAGGTCACTGAACGAGCCTCATCCAGACCCACTACCGTCAGTCAGGAGCAAATGGGGTGAAGGCGATCCAGGGAAACCCGTGGTCCCAGACCCCCCACCCCATGCACCAGCTGCCAGCGTCTGAGGCTGCAGGATGGGGACAGGGAAGGTGGCCCTGCTGGTGCCCAGCCAGCCCTCACACCGTGGCTGAGCCCCGCTCACAGGCAGCGCTGCTGGATAACGGATAACTCATTAAGCAAATTTCTTGTTGCATGCTCTGTTTTCCTAGAGCCCCGGCCAGACCCCAAGACTATTTATCTTGGCTTTGTAGTCTCCACCCCTCGCTGCATAGCATGAACACGTAACCACAGAGGTTTAATAGAAACCGGAGCAGAAACCACCACTGAGGCTTGCAGGCAAGGGGCCCATCCAATGCCTGCAGCTCAGAGCTGTGCTAACCGCTGTCCTGGATGACACCAACCAAGGCTTCCAGACCCACTGGTGAAGAAAGAGCAGGATGCACCGGGAGCAGGTGTCAGTGCTGACACCTCCAACCTGCTGGCCTTGCCCTGCAGCCCTGGGTCATGGGGCTTCACGCCAAGCCCAGCATGGCCCTGTCCTGCAGGCACAGAACAGTAACTTCTGCAATCCCCAGACAGCAGCCCCCATCCCTCCCCTCTGGGCAGATTTCCTGCTTCTTCTTTATCTGCAGCAGCAAGAAATCCTGCCCCAGGACTCTCCCGTGCTTGCTTTCCTTTGCTGGCACAACAGCATGCACACTGCACACCTCCAGTGCTAGGTGGGTTCCTCTTCTCTTGGAAGAAAAGACAAGGATCAAGACAGAGCAGTCTTGCTGGTCTGTTGAAGTCCAGAGCAAAAACCTGCTGCCCTGACAACTGCCAAGCATCAGGGAAAGCCTCACCCGCTGCTGTCAAACCAAAGCCCAGGCAGCAAGGCTTTGCTCCACAAGCTCCCCAGAAGCTTGTCCACTCTGATGTCAAGCAATTCCAGCACTGAGGTTCCCTTGTTCCCATTAGGAGACTCTGAGGCCACATCTACAGAACAGATTTTACACTGCTCTTATCCACTTGGATTTCAACCCAGCTGGGACCATCTGCAGAGGTTCCCAATTCAGTTGAAACAAGACCTGAGGTTTGCTCAAGCTCAACTGCATACCATGGCTGCAGCAGTTTCACAGTAAAGCAAGGTCAGGATATGGCCGTGTGGTGGGCTTTGAGTCCCAGCATTTACCCATGAGAGCCTCGAGTGAGTCACGGCTGCCCTCAGGAACACAGAGCAGACTTTGTGGTGGTCAAGGGTTGGACCTTTACCACCCGGCCAAAATCTGAGGCGCAGAGGACAAAGCCCTGCTCAGCTCCAGGTTCCCTCACCAGCCTTTTGTTCTTTCCCACATCCAGAAGCTACTGCAAACACAAAACACACTGACGTCCCAGCCATCTGGCACCCAGCCAAGAGGCAGATCTGTTACCAGAGCAGCCCAGTGAGCTGGGGCCAGGGCCTTGATGCAGCTCTGCACAGCCAGGGCTCATTTCCGAGCAGGGAGGCAATGATCTAGCCTTCATTCCACACGAGCGGATGAAATCTGCCTTGAATTTAAATTCAATAAGCTCAGCCCAGCCCTACAAACCACAATTGAAACTTCGCAGTGAAAGCCAGTGTGTTTCAAATAATACATCGCTAATGATTCCCCAGTCCCTGTCACTCCTGAGCCTATGCAAAGCATGCAGAGACGCACAGGTGAGCAGAGGTGCTGCTGAACCCAGTTGTGTTTGCAGAGCAGGGTTAGAAGCAGCTGCACCTCTTTCCTCCCCTCCCCAGGCTGCCTGCAGAGCTCCGCAGCATGTGTCTGCTGCTGGAGCTCATCTAGGGACTGATTTTCTGATTTACCCCACCATGGACTGCTCCTGTAACAGCAGGGAGACCTGGGACTGGAAAACCAGTTTGCAGGGATAAATCTCTCTTAAAATCTTCTTGCATCCTGAAAGCTTGCGCCTGGACAGAAACAAATGAAGTGTGTGACGTTGAGAAACGAGAACGGCAATGAGAGAGCACGCAGGGAAGCAGAGGGCTGGCAGGCAGAGCACAGTTTACAAGACGCTTCAGTGGCCAGACTCAGCCCAGCACCTAGGCCAATGCCTCTGAATTGGCCAAAAACACAGCTCTCACCCTCCATTGGATTCATTACCATTTGGATTTTCTTAGCCATGGAAAGGGTCCTGCAGCTGTGCTGGGGTTGTGCAGGAGGCATCCCCAGCCCATCAGCTGAGCCACCAGAGCAAGGTCCAGATCCCTCAGCAGGCTGGAGGTGTCTTGGAGCCTTGTGCCTTCAATTCCCACTTAAAAACAGCCCAAGGAAGCTTTGAAGCTACCTATCCTGGCTAAACCAGCCAAACCTCCCTCTTCATCAGCAACCCCACATTCTTCCGCGTATTTCTCACTACCCAACAGGGGTGAGAGCTGGCTTCCTTCACCCAGCAATTCTCATGAGATAATTTTATTTCCTGAGCAAGACAGTGGCCAAAGATCCCCAGCAGCTCGTGAACACTAATTTAATGAGAATTTTTGTTCCAAATATAATTCACACCTAATATCTGGCATGAAATGCTCAAAAGAGAATGCGCAGATCCCAGCCTTGAGCAACAGAATAGGGGCTGATTTCCTTTTAGTCCATATACACACACATGCATATATATGTAATATATAAATATGTATATGTGTATTCATATATAGAGAGAGTGAGGGAGAGCTTTTACAAACCTGTTTGGACTCCCTAGATGTACAAAACTCACAAACCAGCAGGCCCTCGTTGTAAAATTTCAATGCAGTAATTCTCAGAACCATAAAGCGCTCACAGAACTGGAATGGGACGAGCCCTGTGTCTGCTGGCACTGCTGGGGAGGACAGGAGAGTTCATCAATCTTCATTCTCATTAGCACTGGAAAGAATGTCCAACTGCACTCCTGATGGAGAGCAGCATCTCACAGCTTTCAACACCCTAAGCTGGCGCAGGAGAGGAGCAAATCAAACCCAGAGGGTTGCAAGCAGGGTGTGATGGAAGGACTGGCTGCCAGGCAGGGAGGGATGCACGTGGAACAGCCACCAACAGGCTGCTGAGTCTCCTTTCCTTCAGTGAAATTCCTTTGGATGGGCAACAGAGCAGAGAATGCTGAGCTGGGTCCTAAGCATGACTCACAGGGACCAGGCAGTGATGCTGCCACAGCATGGGATCTGGTACCTGTCCCCAAATCCCCCCCACACACACACCAGAGCTCTGCACCCAGCCCTTGGGACACCATTAGCACACTATGCCCTCAGCTCATTAAATGTATGAAATTTCTAAATGAAAATAATAATAAAAGTCAGGCCTGTTTCTAACCTTGGGTGGCTTTGCTTTCTGCTTTTGCCATTTTACTCTTAACGACTCCCAGAGCTAAGATGCCAAGAGAAGGATTGATATTCATACTAGCTTGTTCAGGGATATTGGGCTGATTTTTTTTTATTGGGGTCAGAAGTAAGGACTTATATTTTTCCAAGCCCAGGGAAAGCATGTTCAGGTTGATAAATATCTGTCAGCAAAAACCATTAGCAGATTGTATGAACTACAAGGGGAAAAGAAAAAACAAAAAAAAGCCCTGTCATTCCCAGTGGAGCTGCTCAATAATCTTTTCCTCCATGTAGATTTCTGTAACACTTAGAGTGTTTTCTGCAGGACTGCACATGGACTGGTCTATTAAAGGGATAGATATCAGAACCTGTATAAAACAACAAGTTTTATTTATTCAACAATCTCAGTTAAGTAGCTGTGCAGCATCAGCTTCTCCTTTTGGTTCTCCCTGGCACAGAGGATGGGATTACCTTTGCTGCAGACCCAGCACCTGCATCGGGAACCTGCGGCATCCACTCTAGCACAGGCAGCAGGCAAGGAGCCCCCACAGAGCCCCAGGGATCCTTGCTTCCTGCAGTAAGAAACAACCCTTCTGCATCTCAATTTCCCCTTCTGTAAAATAAAAATCACAACTCGTTTTGAGCCCACTTCAAGCAATTCATGCCGTTGACCGAAGCCCTCACAAATGTGCAAAGGTGTTGAGGTTTTTAGAGTCAATCTGAAAGCTTCAGTTTCCAGAGTGATCCCACACCTCTAGGTGACATTTATGAACACTTGGGGTCATAGAGAGAACCCCAGAATTATCACCCCAAAAGCCTTAGAACTAATGTCAACAAAAAAAGGATGCTCATTATTTCCTCTCTAACCTGCTTGGTTTTTAATACAACCAGGCAGTTTATGACGGACTGGGGAGAGGCAGTGATTTATCATGTTGAAATAATTGGGGTCAACAATGTTGCTACAGTTCTTGGGAAATGCCGGTCTATGCTGTCTCTCCTTTTGGTAGAGTTGGCAGCACTGAAAACCACGATTTACTGCAGCAGCAAAGGTTTATATCTGATCCTCTCTGTAATCTCTTACTCCAGGACTTCAGGATACTGGGGGTGGGAAGCAGGCTCAACCTCAAGCTCAGGACTCGCAGGGGGAGCACCAGGATGGGTGCTGCAGGGCCGATCCCTACCACTGCACATCACAGCTCATGCAAGAACATGGCAGGAGGAAGCAGGGTGGGTGCAGAGCTCACACAGTCCCTCCTGCCCCACCACCTCCCTTCTCCTGGGAGGTGGCTGCACAGCCAGCACCGCCCCAACACGGCACCTTTGTTGAGAAAAGCCAGGCATGTAATAAAGCAGAGAACTAATTGCCCTTGGGGGGCTTGTTAAGGCCGTCAGGAAATCCTGCAGGGCCAAGAGAGCACTCGTGGAAGCACCAGGAGGTCACACTGCCAGAGATCCCCAGGCTACAGCGCGGTGATGCCGGGGCAGGGCCAGGCTCTGTGGGGCTCAGGGGGAGCGTGGTGAGATGGCCGCCCTCCCCACCAGGTGCAATAGTGGCTCGGGTTGCTTCCCAGCAAGAATCACAGCATGGTTGGGGTTGGAAGTGACATTAAAGATTGCCTCCTCCACACCTGCTATGGGCACGACCCCTCCAGCAGCCCAGGCTGTCCCCAGCCCCATCCAGCCTGGGCTTGGGCACTGCCAGGGCCAATTCCTTACCTACTGAAGAAGTCCACCCTTCAAAGCCATCCCTCTCTAATTCAGAGAAAAGGATGTTGTGGCAGACTGAGTCAACAGCCTTAGACACTTTTACAGAGAAGGAGGACCACAGACCTCAGGGGTGCTTGGGCTGCCCCTGTCAATTAGGCACTGTTGAAAGCAGCGGTGAAACCCAGTCTCCTTCACGCACACACACACCCCCAATCCCATAATCCTAGGCAGGTTTTGCTCCCACCTAATTAGTCCTGCTAATGAGAGGCCATTACTTCATGGGATGAGGGCCCCACGCAACAGGAAGCTCTGGAGAAAAGGGCAACATTGCTCTTTGAGGCCTCTTGTCCACAGTTCATCCTGTGCAGGAGCAGCAGTGAGGAGATAAGGAGCCCCTGAGGCCTGGTGGAAACTCTGACAAGGAGTCTATTTTGGGCTGGCCTGGCCGGTTCCTGTTCTGATGGGCCTGGAACAAGCCCGACTTCATGTCTCAGGGATCTGCTGCCCACATCCCACTTGTCTACTGCTCAGTGCATGCTCACACTTCGCTGGCCTCAGTCTCCACTGGCATGCAAATCCCCGACACGGCAGCATTGCTCCGCTTGCCTGGACACAGGCTGTGGCTCCGTGACTCAGTTCACCAAATGCCTCCCCTGGACCAGGAGCTCTCAGAGGGAAAGAGAGCTGGGATGCAGCCAGCACTCATTCCTCACCACGTCCTTGCAAAGATGGGAACTGGGCAGCCACGCTTTAGAGCAGCACAGCCTATTCTGGGGAGAGACAAGGGGAAGCCATGAGCAAATCTGATATGGAGAAGCAGACACGAGGCAAGCTGTTGACATTTACTTGGTGTCAGGATGATGAGGCTGGTGCCAGAGAGCAGCGGTGCCAGAGTGTGGCAGTGCACTGAGCAGGGGATACCTGCACCCTTCACCACCCCTTGCTGGGCACTGGGGAAGACAGATCATGCTCAAAGCTGCTCTGGGGCTGAAGAGAAGAAAGGACAGCTAGTAAAAAGATAGGCAAAGACATCTGCTGCCAGCTCCAGAAAAAAAAAAAAAAAAAAAAAAAAGCAGGTTTCCAGAGATGAGAAAGAGGAGTTGGTGAGCGTGACAGGGCAGTGCTTGGGAACTGGGCTGCCAGGATATGGGAACCACACAGCAGACAGCTGGGGACAGGCATTGGGTGCTCTGGAAGCAGGGAAAGAGCACAGGGAGCCCTGGCAGTTAAGTAGGGATGTAGGAAGGAGAATTAAGCAATAGGTCCAAGGCTTTGCCAACTATAAACACTGTGATGGAAGAGCTTTGTATTCAAAATAAGCAAAAGCAAATTAAAGGAGGGAATTTGGGGAAGGAAAAGGCAACCATGGGGGAAAGAGTCTGAGCAAAGATGAGCAGCCAGTGTCAGGTGAAGAGAAAGCTCTTCTCTGATTTTTGCAGAGGTGCATGGGAAACAGAAGCCTGAAAAAGGGTGCGGAAAAAGGAACAAGTGAGGGCAGGGCTGGCAACAAAAGAGGGGACCCAAGAAAATCCTGGGAAGCTTTTCAGAGCTTCCAAGCAGAGGTGAAAGAGCTGGTGTGCAGGAAGACAGAAACATAACCTCTGATTCAGGAGACAGTTTGAGAAGTAGGGTCTTGGCTCCTGGCTGGGTTTTTGGACAAGCCAGCTCCAGTGTCAGTGGCCTTACTGGAACCAGGCCACAGAAGCAAAATTCACAAAGCCACAACATGTACTGATGAGTGTCCCCACGCTGAGCTTGGAGCTTTGGTCCTTGCCTCTGAGGCAGGAAGGCAATGAAGCTGCCTGCAAATCCTATTGTGAGCACACATTACCCTTAAGTCCATGAGGATAAGGGTCCATACAGAGACACCAGCTTGCCCAGCATGCAGGATAATGGTCACCCTCATGATGTTGCTCCAAGTGCAGAGAAACCTCCTCCCATAAGACCTGTTTTCTACTCCCTTGACATTCTCAGGTGTGATAGGTGGTTTGGACGAGTTTCCAAGCTCTGCTGCATCCTTCTCCCCACACCAAATAGCCATGTGGTCCATTGCCTTCTCTTTCCTCCAGATCCCAGCTCCATCCACAGCTCCTCCAGGGGCAGAGGTTGATATTCCACATACCAGGGTCCACCTCTGGGAGCAGAAGAACACAGATAACATAAGTGGCTTCTTTAGATTCAGGATGCACCAGCAACTCTTTGAAGTGCTGCAAAGCCTGGGAAAGTTTCATCCAGACAAGATACTAATCAGCGCTACTGCAATCTGTTGAGTCAGGAAAACAGAAGCATAAGACGGATTTGCAGGAAGCAAAAGGCCAGAGGCCTTGACATGGTCTCCACTTTCACCCAACCCAACAGGTTTCACGATGTATTCCTCTGGGGTCCCTGAGCTCCCGCACCATCCCACAGCAGCCTCATTCCCCAGGGCTGCAGTCCACTCAGTCAGCCCTACAAGCTCTCTGTAGGTCCATCGTAAAGAATTGCATCGATCTGCTCCAGCTCTCAGGTTTTGATCTTCACTTATCAGGCCTTCACAGTCTTTTAATCCCATCTCAGCCCTCCCCCAAAGTGTTGAGATAAAAGGCAGGCTGGGAAGGCTGATAAAAGGGAACTGAACAAATCCATTAATGCTGTTTCTGTGCCAGAAATTACAAACCCCAGTCCATGTTAATTATGCTTGCCAGCCAGAGCCTCAAGACAGCAAAGTAAGACAGTAAAGTCACCCTCACTCAAAACTTGTCCTGAGAAAAAGCAACACCTGGAGGATCAGGACTCATTGGTTTTTAATCCATGCAAGGGCACTGATTTGTTGAGTTTGGGCACACAGGTCGAAGATGGGTGCTCCAACCTGAGCAGCAACAGTGCTGATTCCCAGGCAAGATAGAAGCTGAAGTGAGTTTTTTCTGCCAGTTTTTCTTTGGCAGCAGGAACTTTATGGGAAGAAGAGTAAATTCTGCAGAGCCTACATGGAGCTGCTCCATGCTACCACAGTATGTGCATCAGGGTACAAGCCTTGGCCAAGGGCTGGTGAGGAACAAGAGCCAAAAGACACAGGATCAGAAGCACACATTGAGTATGTGCAGGGCCCCTTACAGAACTGAGCCACTATGTGTCCAGCAGTGAAGGGACAATTCTCACCCGGCAAGATGTTTCAAGCTCTCTTAAAAAAAAAAACAGCTCACCAAACTCCAAATCACAGGAAAAGCCAAATTCAGAACATTTTGTCAAAGCACTAAATCAGAGACCGGGAAGGGAAGGGGGGGAGGGGCAACTTACCAGGTCAACGGGAACATGCCTTAATTGCAACCTCTGGAAAAAAGTGTCCTTATATAAAAGGAGATTAATGGACATTTCAAAAGACAAAGTTGCTTTAGTCTAACCCCTCCCCATTTTCCTTGGTACATTGCCTAATGGATGTGTCAACAATGTCAAAACCAACAAAAACTATTAAAATACACCAACCAACTATTAAAATCCAACCAACACCCTCTCTGGAACAGCTTCAGATTTTAATTGATATCTTCTAAAAAACAAATCCTTTCTCAGGAAAAATAAACCACAGCCACTTCAGGGAAAAACACGATAAGATCTGCCCATGATGCCACTGTTTATGAGAGGCATAGGCAGGAACCTAGGTCACCAGGCAGGACCACAGCACCAAACACACTGGCACAGAAGAGCACAAAGCATCAGCGATTACCTGATTTCATCCTGGCCCCTACAGTTTTCACCACCCACCTGAGGCTTTTTTCCTTTTTGAGCAGGCGTTTGGGCTCCTGATGCTTGCTGCTCCAGGCCCTGGGATGCTGCCACCCGCCCTGGAGACAGTCCCAGTTCTGCAAGCAGGCATTATGGAAAAGGCTCATGGTTCTCCTCCTTCCTGGAAGAAGTGCCCATTGACAAGGTGCTCAGTCTTCCTCTCAGCTCCCACTTGAGCAGTCTGAAGGCTCATTAGAAAATAGAACTAATTATGCTTGATGGATAGGAACTGGCAACTATTACTCATCACTGTGCAGCAGACACCGTACAGCACACCACGCAGAAGAACTCAGCTGCAACCACTGCGGCTGCACAGCGTGCAACCAGCCCAAGCCTCCACTGCTCCCCAGCAAGAGGCTGCAGGGTGGGGAGGGCAAATTTGGGGGCTTCTGGTTACATCGCATTAGTGTCCTGACACTCAAAACAAGAGTGGGGCCTTCCTGTGGCAGGAGCTGCAGGGCCACAGAGTAAAACATTGTCAGAAGCAACCTAAGCTCTACAGCAGCAATGAATGTGAGGCAGTTTGCTGGCTGAAAAATCCTTGGACTCACAATGGCACATAGCTGGCATAGGTCAAAGGAAATCACAAGAACCGAGTCTAAAATTTTAAGTCCATGGAAGTGAAGTATTCCCCCTCAGGGAAAGCAGGGGGTTTCCCAGTTCATGTCATTTTCAAAGTTGTCCCACCTTCTCTGAGACTGGGAAAGAATATACCACCCAGGAGGATATCAACAGTCCAGGCTCCTGCTCAGGCATTTTATTCTTTGCATGTGGTTAAGGCTGCAAAACTGTGGAAGAAAGCAACAGAGCTCTGAATAAAACCCAAGCCTCTCAACTCCCACATAGTATTTGAGCTGCAAACAACTCTCTAAGCTCTTCTCTACATGTATCAACCTCAACAGTTTGGAGATTACCTAGCAGGAGGAATTAGGGCTTTTATAATACAGCAGAGGAAGGAGATGCAACAGAATGAGCCAGGGTTATTTATCACTTGCACTCTGTTTCAGTTCTGTAGGCTGCAGGCAGCTTAGCTCAGACCACAGAACACAGCCTGCTCCAGAAACACCTGCTAAGTAAATGCTCCTGCCCCAGGAAAGGAGAAACACAAATAGGAACAGCCAGAACAGTGCCTCAGACCAGTTCTCTACAATCACACCAACAGTTGCACCAATGCAAAGGAGAGAAAAGCAACATGAGGCCACGGAGGCAGCTCATGGGAAAATGCATTTAAGGAAAGTGATGGTTAACCAGACTGGAGGAGAAGGGAAGGCATGCAAAGCACTCCTCCGCCAGACTGCAGTCAGGAAAATCGCCTTTTGCTTTAGCTCTCCCACATCAGGTCATCTGGGAGCAAGCCCCTGAGGGCAGAGACTTTGACAAGTGTCTGTCTCACTGCTTGACTTGTGCCAGGTGCCACTACTCCTGCTAAACACCATTCCACTTAGCAATCCATCAGTGCTTATCTGGCCATGTGGCATCTTAATCTGCTGTCATCCTATCCTTCACAGCAATGGAGCTGCAGCAAGGACTGCGGGGTGAGATAAACGTGCCTTCAGCAGCCCATCACCACAGCCCAGCCCCAAAACTGGGGCACACAGTGGGGCTAGCTGGTACCAGAGCAGGATTGCCCCTCACAGCCCAGCATTGCTGCACCCTGCCCTGCAGCACCCACTCCTCTAGCATGCTCATAACCCCTTTTCATGGCAAGCACACAGCCCACTGCACCCCAACCCCACACAGGAAAGGCGTTTCCAGCACTAGAATCCAGTGCCTCTGGATTCCAAGGGCACTTCAGAGGCTCTGCCACTGAAGCAGAGGGGTATCAGTATTTTGTAGGATGCAGCAGCTGCAGGTAGACAGCCAGAGCCTCCTGGGGCAGGGGCAACCACAGGGGAGTGAGCTTTGCAACAGCACTTCAGGGACCATGACCCTACCTTCACCCAGGAAAGGGAATGCTATTCCTTGAATTAAAGCTTTGGGAAAACCTTCACCTATTCTTAAAACTGAATGACTCTGTGGCATAGCTGTTTTACAGCTGGACGGGCGTGCATTGTTCGAGTGCCTGTGTTAGCAATCTGCCTTGTAGGTCAAAAACTGCATGAACAGGCTGTCTGCCTGCTCCTGACTCACTTTAGGGTAGCTTTCAAGGATTTACTTAAAGCAAGGTTATATTCTTAGTGCTTTCATAAGCTGCTTACTCCTTTTGACATGGAACCTGTCCCTCTGTTGCTCTGCTGAGCAGAAGCTGTGCTGGGAATGGGAGAAGCCCTTGTGCACTGACCTGTAATAGCCCCTTAAGTGTGTACACACCTTCCATACCCCTGCTCCTCCCTGCAGGGCCCCACATCCCCACACCTGCCCCCATCTCCATAAACACTGCAGCACACTGCCACAGTGCTCGCACTGAGCTCACTGATGGGCAGGAGACCTCCCGGAGAGGGGGGAAAATGTGGGTCCTAAACCAAGCCACCCACCTCCAGGGACTCACAGGAATTTGGTACTCGGTACATATCTCCCCTTGGCCAAAAGTTGCTGTAATTAGCCAAGGGCTTTGACTTTTTGCAATTTGGGAAGCGCGTGCTCTGAGCCAGTAGTGCAGGCAGGGCAGAGCTGAGCCAGCCTGCAGAGCTTGTCCCTGCTGGGGAGGACAGGGGGTGGCAGGGAAGCCATTGGATATTGGAAGGCTGCAGAGCCTTCCAGTCCAGGAAGGAGAACATCAGGGCTCTCATAGCATACACTGCAGCCTCCTCACTCCCTAGCAGTACAGTGAGTTCTGGGAGCTCAGCTCACGTTCAGGCTCCAAGACCCCAGCTAAAGTCCATTTGCTTTCTTCTGGACTTTTCACACCCTAGGGCTTGCTAAGGTCAATGTGGAAGAAGCTAGCAGCTGCTCTCAGCACCACTAAGTCCTTCACCCTCCAACTGCCCGAGCAGATCTGCCAGCAGCTGCTCAAGCACAACAGAGAGCCAAGAGGGGTGGTTTGTCCTGTGTAAGCATCCTAAAGCTCACGATATTCATTACAACTGCTAAACCAAAGCCTTTTGCTGTGGGAGGGAAGAGCAACAACCTTCCATCTCAAAAAAAAAAAAAAAAAACTTTCTGCAGATAATACTTCCATCTCATGTGCCTTTCCCCGCTCACTTGAGAGAATGGCTCCTCTTTTTTTTGCAGAAGGGCCAAGCTAGCCTGTAAGTCGCACCAATGCCAGCCAAGCACATGCTCTGTGGCCGAGCTGAAGGTGCAGGAAGGCTACAGTCACCACATGGGCACAGATCACTCTAAGGCACCACTGGGCAGTCTGGAGGGGCACAAAAATGAAACAGATCCCCTAAAACAGATGAGTCTTATCACCTATTTCGGAAGAGGAGGAAAAAGTACAGACTCAAAGAGCCAGAGGCTAGAAGGGCTTTAACCAGCACTGAGATTCTCAGCCCTTCCTGCGCTGGCAATGCACAAGCAGAGGGATGGGGTTCTGCTGCCTCACTACTGTCCCCAGGGTAACATCTGTCCCCAGGGTAACATCTGTCCCCAGGCAGGGCAGTTCCCAGGGCCACTGCAAGAAGAAAACCACGTTCAAAGCTCAGGAATGTCCACACTGACAAGCAGAAGGACATGCTTAAGCCAGCAGTTCTCTCTCCTCAGTACCCACCACTGGGAGCAACCCTGCTGCAGTCACAGGCCACGCTAAGTGTGATTAACAAACTAAACAAAACCATCTGTGACCCTAAAAAATCAACACATGATGTTCGCCTGACTCATGCAGAAAGAACAGGCATGGGAACAAAGTCAACAAAGAAGACCCCAGCCCATCTGCAGATTCTCCAGCTCATTTTGTGGGGGCAAGATGCTCGTTTTCCTCTTCCAAACCCAGCTGCTTCATCACTCACCTGGGATCCAGCAAACACCACATGCTGGGGACCACGAGGGACCAGCAGGGAGCATTAACTTGGGTTTGCCATTGGTGGAACTGCTGGGCCTTCTGGAGAAGATCCTGCACCACCACTGTGTAGCACCAAGGCTTCATCCAAACTGAGAAGGACACAGAAGAACACAAGTCTCACAGCCTGTGCATGCAGGAGCACCCAATACACACGCATATGCCTTTCAGCTTACACCCAGCATGGGAAAAGGCAGGGACACCCCTTGCGGTGTCCTGGTGTGAGTAGCAACAAGGCCATGCAGCATAGACACGGCCCCAGCCACCTGGGCAGGACCAAGCAGCAAACCTGGAAGGATGAGAACAGGGGGGTGAATGAGATCTCAGCTGGTGAGCAGGGCAGAGATCAAGCTATTATTCATCAATGATGGGAAAAGTCACCAAAATAGAAGTTTTGGAAGCTTCCAAAACTATTTGCAAATTGGGGCCAAATTTGTCTAATAGTTTCAGCCAAAATGGGGGAAATAATTAGAAAAACATTGAAATGCATCATTTTTAGTTCTTTTTGTTTTTTCCCCTCTAACTGAAATATTTGACTTCGGAAATGATGAAACATTTTAGTTGCAGCAGGATCTTGGAGCTTTTGTCCCAGTGAAACAGGAATGTTTATTCGATTTGTCACTTATTGACTTAGTTAAATGTCAGAAGGAAATATCAGTGTTAATTTTTATTTTTACATGAAAAAGCAAAGTACAAAAAGATTTCATCTGGTGGCAGAGGGCATTTGAAGAGGCCAGATAAAGGCACACACCTTGCCTGCCCAGACCCTCACCCCACCTTGAAACCACAAGAGAGCACTGAGCCCTTTGGGGCTAGCCAAGGCAACCACAGGGGACAGGTCAGAGGACAGGAGCCTCAACTTCACCAGCCTATGGAGCTGCCCCAAAATGGCCCTCGGAAGAGTAGGGTTGAGCATGGTGAGGCTGGGGGTCTAAAGGGCCACCAGAAAGGTGACTGAAGGCTGCTCAAATCCCCAGGTTCCCAGGAGAGAGTGCTGGGTCCTTACCCGCTGCCATGCCCACCATACCCCATCTCCTTCATCATGCAGAGCAGCCTCTGCCAAGTGCTCAGCCTCTCCTGTGGCCGTTGCCTCAGCCCCTCGCTACTTTAAGGGTCTGATGAAAATATCCGGGGCCTTCTCCAAACTTTACTAATGAAGGGCTGATCGCCATCTCCAGGGGACTCGGGCTCCCACCACACCCAAGTCAGCCCCAGTCACTTGCACATTTACCTTGGAAGTCCCTGCCCATGCACCAGGCTTGATGGTGCCAACCCAAGACCGCCCACCATGGCACATTATCGTAGTTCCTCCCAGGAACTACCACTCCTCTTGCCCTTATCACAGACAATACATCCCCAATGGACCTTGAACTCCAATCCCCTTCCGGGGGATTGACAGCCTGTCCCAAAACCACACAGGCCTTGCCCAGATAATGACCTTTAACTATCCTATCCATGGGCCAAACACTAAGTCAGTGCTCCAAGTAGCTCGTAAAAAAGCCAAGAGAGAACTACAGGAAGAGATATTTTTCTCAACACCATCACACAACTGCCTGCCTGAAGCTTGGCCACACCATTTACAACCGTTTGAGGAGCACACCCTATTCCACAGCATCCCACACAGGTCTTCTTGAGGCACTGTGCCATGGGGTACAGAGACCCCCCAGGTGCATCCTCAGAAACTGCCAGGTACTGGGAGGAGACCAAGATCTGGTGATTACAGCAAAGAGCAAACTGGGAGCTGGAGATGAAACCAGAGCTGGGAAACATTTAAGCTTTAATCTTGGAAACAGCTTCCTGATAGTAGATTTATGAGCATCAGGAATAGTCCCTTTGCAAAAGGCTAGAAGCTCTGTTGCATGGGGCTTTAAAAACAAGACTGAATAAGAGAGGAAGCAATAGACATGAGGAATGGATTTTGCTTTTACCAAAAGATGGATAGGACCCAGTGGATTGCTTCCAGCTCTGGCTGCTCTGCTCATACATAACCCAAAAACATCTCACACCTGCCTTCCATGACATTTGCCCATGTACACAATTAACCAGCAAAGGTTGTCAGAACATTACTGCACTGCTATGAAAGGCATCCAAACAAATGTCACCAGGCCAAATTTCTATCCCCACTCTCACCCACTGCAGCTGTAGAGGTAACATCTCAGGGCTGCTGCAGAACCTTGTTTTTCAGCTAATGCCTGGGTGTAGTAGCCAGAACCAAGGGCTTGACACATCCGATTTTTGTGTGGGAGCCCATGGAAGGTGTATTTTTGTTAATACAGGCATCTTGTTTGACTTGGACGTTGAAGTAGCTGAACTTTTTCTGACTTGGCTACTCTTGTATATATATCACACTTCCCTGTAATCAACTTTTCCTTTTTCCCCTGACTTGGCCTTTTCCTTTATGCTATTGGGTATTGGTTTGCTCCAAAGCTGCTCTAGTGCTGCTGCTGGATGTTAAGCCCAGCTCTGGCAACCAAAGCACTTGCTTGCCCACAGAAGTGGCCATTTGTTTCCCTGCCTGCTGACAGCCTCATCACCACCAGGACACAGCAAGGGGTGAAAGAGCTGAAGCAGCCAACAAGCAAAGCACATCCCTGTATTTAGCAGAGATCCTGACTTCTTCCACCTCAAGATGCTCAGCTACATGCAGCCAAGCCCTCATGGCACCACACACAAGTAATTGTGTTGCAGCACGGCATACAGCACAATGCACGTGCGGCTGGCTCCAACTGGATGCCCCACAGGCTGCCCCACAGGCTGCGGCAGCGCTGGCCATGCCAGGGGCTTTGTGCTCCTCTCACAGCCTCTACCAGGGTCTGACAGAAAGCTTGCCTGAGGCTTAGTCTCATAAAGCCACTGCACCAGTACCCTGAGAGGAGATGAGATATGAAAGTCTGACCTCAGCGGAGTACTGCAAGTCAAAAGCACTCTGACTTCAGGCTTGCTGCCCCAAGAAAACATCAGTGAAATCACTTCATTAATCCCCAGGGCCTCATTTCCTTCCTTCCTTCCCTCAGCCAAGTTGAAGCTTAAAATAGTATTCTACATTCCTCATATTTCTCTCCAAAACTAATTAATATCCAATCAGCTAAAAGTCCCTCTCACAGCAGCTTGTCTCAGTCCTGCAACCTGCCCACCCCCAGCAACAGCCTCAGCAGAAGCACCCTACCAGGTTCCCAGATCCCCCCAAAAGACGTTTCTGATGGAACATCTGGAGATAACTGCATTAAGGCAACAGAAAGCAGGAAAACACCCAAATTAAAGCCCCACGTGCAATTCTACCCCTGTCCTATGTGCATACACAACCCTTGCATGCCCATAAACACACGGCAGTAATCCTCCAACACCACAAGAACAGCTGTTTGTCACCAACTTCTAGCAGCCCTTGAAGGCAGAACCACAAGGTACCTTCTCCCTCCTCTGGTTGGTACCTGTGCTCCAGCAGAAAACAAACCATGCTCCTGCCAGCTCTCCTGGGCTCACAGCAAGGAAAAGGCCATTTCTTATTCTGACAAAAGGGTCCAGCAAGGCCCTTGGGCCAGTGCAGGGGAAAGAAAAGAAAATGGAGATGTTCCTGTCTTCATCTAGATTTCACAGATATTTCTCTCCCTTTTGGCAGCCAGGGCTAAGCACAAATCAATTGAGAAGGCTGCATGGATAACACATTACAGCTGCAAGAAAGGGATGGGAACCTGAGCTGGAAAGGAAGGGAAGCAAAGCCTCCTGCAGGAGAGCTCCCATGAAGCATCAAGCCCCACACTACAAAGTATTTCTTATTCAAAACCCAGGGGTACCATGTACACATCTGGAGGATTGCAGATGCTTCTTGCATGCAAGGAACACAGACCAAGAAAGGCTGTAACAAGTGCTGCAAACACACGGAAAGATACAGCAGCAACACAGGAGGGAGACATCATATGCGTGTAAGTCTCTCACTGAACAGAGGCTTTACACAATGGTTTATTTTTAAAGCCCCAACTTCCACCCCCAGACCAAACACAAGGGCAGAATCCGTACTCCAGCCAGTCTCTGGAGCACCAGCCATGCACACAGTTAGGGACAGCCTCCTCAGCACAAGTACCAGGAGCACAGAGCAGCACCACAGGCCTGTGCTGTTTTACGGTGGCTCCAGCCCATGGTGGAAGACAACCCAAATCCCCAGGGACAAAGTGGCCTTGTCTCACATTCCACTGTCATTTGCACAGCCCAACTGGTGCAGTATTTTTCACCTCTTCCCTCTGACAGCCACCCACAGGCAGCACACCCAGCACCTCCCCTGTGCCAGCCCCAAGACACGACGAGACCAGGGGCACCTCCTGCTCCTGCTCCGTTGCCATCACCAGCCCCATCCCTCAGGCCACAGCAGGGAGGTCTTACTCGGGGGCTGGGATGCAGAACAGAGAAATCCACAGCAGAGCTGGGAGAGACAGAGCGAGTGCAGAGGCCCTCTCAACACCCAAGGGGCCAGCACAGCGCCAACCTACAAGGCAGGCACAGAAGCCCCAGCAAGCCCAGAGCCTCCCACCAGCCCAAACCTAGCCCCTCGCAGAGAGCCGCAGCGTGCCACCCCGCAGCAACCCGCCCAGCCCACCACAATAAAGGCATCCGGCCCCAGCCCGGCCTTTTATACCGACACCCGGTCACGTGACGTACGTCATCGCCGCGTGCGGCAACAAGATGGCGGCGGCGGCAGGGGTGGCTGCGGTGCAGGCGCGGTGGGTGCAGGGCTGGGGGCAGCGGCCCCGGGACTCCGCGAGGGCCCGGCTCGGGCCCTGGGGTCCTCTCGGTGGGGCGGGTTGGGAGCGGGCTGCGGCCCGAGGGTTCGTCAGGGCTTCCCACCTCTGGTGCTGTTTTATGGAGTGTGGGAGCGGGACCGGGGACGGTTCGGGCTCCTCACGGGCTGTCTGGGGCTGCAGGTTCGTTGCCTCCAGGGAGCGGTTCCACGCCTACCTGAGGGCCAGCGGCGAGCACAGAGACGACGGAGAGGCTGAGGAGGAGGAGGAAGAGGAAGAGGCTGGCAGTGAGCAGAGTGAACCCCCTGCGAAACGAGGGAGGCTGAGCGAGCATGGCCTGGGTGCAGAGAGCCAAGAGGGTGTTGGGGAAGGGGAGAATGTGCCTGCGGAGAGGAAGCGAGCCCGGGGGCAGAACAAGAGCAGGCCGTGCATGAAGCCGAACCACTACGAGAAGAGCAGGCTGTGCCCATCAGTAACACAGGTACGAAGTGGGGTCCTGCTCAGCTTTGCCCATGGGGGTTTGTTTATTTTTGGGTCTTGGAGAATGCATTCTGGAGGATTGAAGGCAGAGATTGAAGCAAACTCCCAGCAGGAAGGCGCTGAGGCAGAACTGCTTCAGTTGACTTGTTGGGAGAACGTGTAACAGGGTGAGGCTGAACAGGACAAGGCAGCTTTTCCAAGGCCATAAAGCTAAAACATCTCCTCAAGTACTCAGTATGCCCCAGCATGTTCTGGAGAGCAGTTCATGGCATTCCCAACATCATCCACGGCCTGACAGATGTTCACTGCAGTTTTGTCCCCTCTCCAGCCTGGGGTGGACCCAGGCTCACGTCAGTGGTGGTAGAAGGTACAGGCATGCATGTGTGCAGGTGGAGGGCAGAGGTTTTAATCTCCCCTTTTACTATTTTCAGGGCTGTGCAGATAAGTGCTACTTTGGTCCACGGTGTCGCTTCCTTCATGACATCAGTGAATACATGGCCACGAAGCCGGCTGACCTAGGGCACAGCTGCGTGCTCTTTGAAACCTTTGGCAAGTGCATTTATGGCATCACCTGCCGCTTTGCCAAGGCCCACCTCGGGGATGGCTACCAAAACATCATCAACACAGACCTGACCAAGCAGTGGGAGGGGAAATCACTGGTGAGAAACAACCTCTCCAAGGACCTCCAGCACCAGCTGCGCAAGAAGAAATTTAGCTTCAAGAAGGCTGATGAGTACCTCCGCAGTCTGGCCAAGCCCCACAAAAACGGTGGGAAGGGAGGCAAAGCCCTGGGGTGCTCTGCAGAGCATCTGGAGGCGTCCAACTGCACAATGCCCCAGGAAGGCCTGGGAGACACCCCAGAATGTCTGGTGCTACCAGAGGAGGGAGGAGATCCCAAACAAGCTGCCTTGCAGAGTCCCATCCCCATAGAGGGTGAGGGGGAATGTCCCATCAAAACAGCTGGCTTGGTGACAGATGAAGATATTGTAAAGCTGCGGCCATGTGAGAAGAAGAAGGTGAGCAGTGAGAGTTTGGTCAAGGGCTGCTGTCTCTCATATCCCTGTCTAGTGGTTGAGATTGTCCTTAGGAAGACAGAAGAGACAGCTGGGTGAGAGGCAGGCAGAGGACAGAGCTGCTGTCCCCATGTTAATGTCATGAGAGGGGAAAGGAGTGGGCAGGTGAGCTGTTGGGACCATGGCAATGTTATTGGAAGGGTGAGAACTGAGATGAGATTCAGCCCCTTGAACGTGAAGGAGAGTAGGAGCTGAGCTCAGTGAGGGTGGAAATGATCTGCAGGGAAAGCTGGGGCTGGTAGATCTGCGTGTACTTCATGGTGCTCTCCAGCCCAGTATCACCTCCTTCCCCTCACCTCTGTCATGGTGTCTGTTAGCCAGTCTAGCATCCTGCTAAATCTCGAACTGCTTTGAGTTTTCTCCAAGCTGAGCAGTGAAAACAATTGAGCAGTTAAAGTTTCTGGTTCTTCTACTGAAATGTCAGGGAACAGTTGAGGTTCTTGAACAAAAACAGTGATTTTCTGGGTTTCCACTGAGTTTTTTTCAAGGCAGGTGATAAAATCACTGATTGGAATCTCCTCTGGTTTAACCACTGCTGGTTCAGCTCTGTTAACATGCTCCTCCATCCCTGGTTATTTTCCAGTTGGAAATCCAAGGCAAGCTCTACTTGGCTCCATTGACTACGGTAGGTAACTAAGTCAAAATTCGACTTCACCACATTTGGAACAGAGCAAATCTCCTGATTAACCTGTCTCTTTCAGTGTGGTAACCTCCCTTTCCGAAGGATATGCAAACGCTTTGGGGCAGACATCACCTGTGGAGAGATGGCTGTGTGCACAAACCTGCTTCAGGGCCAGTCCTCTGAGTGGGCTCTCCTGAAACGGCACCACACTGAAGACGTTTTTGGGGTGCAGGTAACTGCTGTCATCTTGATAGCCTGACAGATGATATTTCAGTTCTGAGGAGAAAAGTTGCTGCTTGAACTCATACAAACTGTCCCCCTTTGGTAGCTGGAGGGAGCGTTTCCAGACACAATGACCAAATGTGCAGAGCTCCTCAACCAGACAATTGATGTGGACTTTGTGGACATCAATGTTGGGTGTCCCATTGACCTGGTCTACAAGAAGGTAAGATGTTCTGCAGCACGTCCTGTTTCTGTCAATAGATACTTGTCTTTTGCCTCATCACCTGCTACCTTATCTGCTCCTGCCAGTTTGATCCAGACCTTCCAATTCACTTATGGACTCCAGTGAGGAGGCCCATAAGCTGTTCAAAGAGCAGAGGAGGATTGGCTGTCTCTTCTGTCTGGCAGCAGGCAGAAGCCAGGAGGGAAAAAGGTATCTTTGTTGTTGAAGCATCCCCTTCATCTGAGTCTGGAGAAGTTACAAGTTTTAGTTACATTTCCTAAGTGGAGGGCTGCTTCTTTGTGCAAGGAGACTCTGGTGCAAAGTCTTCACAGTGCCACCTTTCTTTCTCCAGGGAGGAGGCTGTGCTCTGATGACTCGGACCAACAAGTTTGAACAGATTGTCCGAGGGATGAACTTGGTGAGTCAGAGCACCTGCTATCAGCAGGAGAAAAGCTGGTAAAGCAACCTCCTGCCCCAGCCTGGCCTCACTCTGCCCTCTCTGCAGGTGCTGGATGTCCCACTGACCGTGAAGATACGGACAGGGGTACAAGAAAAGATTAATGTGGCTCATAAAATAATCCCCAAGCTCCGGGAGTGGGGAGCATCCATGGTGACGGTATGGGGTTACTTGCTGTGACATAAAGATTGTTGGCTGGTGTCTGGGAAGCTCTGCTTGCATATCAGCCTAGAGCACAATGTGGGGGTGACCTTACCTCTTCCCCACAGCTGACTAGCTCTTCCAAATACCTTTGATCATCTGTGTACTACCTTTTAGTGATTTCTTCTAGTAAGACAAATTCAAATGCTCATATATCTAGGACATTGTCCTCGATTGTCTTGAACCTTGTATCTATTACAAACGGAGATGGCTGCTGCAGTGCTTTGAAACAGAAACTTCATTCAACTAAGCTACATTGTGGCAGGGCTGGGGACTCGCTTGCATGGGGATGAGTAGTTCCTACCCACAGTGAATATTCCGTTTCACTGCAAATTGTCACTTCTTGCTCTGGCTTGCAAATAGCCCAGTCACTACTCAGAAAGCTTCCAGCGCTTTCTCAGCCCTGCTAACCACTTCTGTAGCCCAGTCTGTTAGCAGCTGGCTGGACTGTACACCTAGAAGAATCCTTTACCCCATCCTGTTGGTGTTGCTTTTGTTGAAGCATATTCCTCCAGTGTTCGCGTCCTACTATACTTCCTTTGTGGCTTTTGGTGAGGTCTCTATAACTTCTTTCCCCAGCTTCATGGCCGGTCCAGGGAACAGCGGTACACAAGGGTTGCTGACTGGGACTACATAGCAGAATGTGCTAAAATAGCAAGCCCCATGCCTCTTTTTGGTAAGTGTTGCTGGTTTATTGGGTCTGAGATGTGCTGCAATATCTGGTTTGAAACATATTATTTTAAAAACACGCACAACAAAACACAGGCCCCCAAGGACATTCAGCCAGGGGGAAAGGTTGGAGTGTCCCTACCACTGCCCATGACTCCACAGAGGGAATGAAGTGTGTGAGTCTTGTGCGTTTCAGTTTTGCGGATGTGCTTGGGGCCAGAAGTGGTGAGGACTGAGCAAAGCAGGAGTGGAAGGGACAGGCAGGACACAAAACAACTTTTTAGCAGGTGCTTTCTCCTGTGGGCACCGTGGCACAGAGAGTCCTGGAGGGTAGGAGTCAGGAAGGAAGAAGAAGAGAGGAGAAGGCTCTGTTCCTCCTTGTAATGGGAACATTAATCAGAAACATTCCTGCAAGTCTCTAAACATGAGTCCTGGAGCCTCTTTGGACAGTGTGGCTCCTGGACACAGTGTCCGTTCTGAATTTTATCCCATGTCTGGATTATCTCATCTTGACTTGCCCTGGTGCATCGCTTTGACCTCTGGCTTCTCTCTCCCTTCTGCACAGGAAACGGTGATATTTTGTCTTTTGAAGATGCTAATCAAGCCATGCAGATGGGTGTTTCAGGAATTATGATTGCAAGGCAAGTGGCTGTACTTCTTCCCCTTTGCTTCTGGGCTCTGTTGATGCAGGAGTAAGAAATCAATTAAAAAATATCTAAACTAACACAAAACACGAGAAAAGTTTCCTCTTTGTGTAATTACTCTTTGAAACTTGGTACAGTCAGTGTATCTGTGGGAACTCATAGCAGCTTCCTGTTGAAATTGAAAGCTTTAAAGTAGCACTGGCTGGCAAATAAGAGCTGGAAAATCTTTTAAGTTGGTTGGCGTCTTCAGAAGCATCAGTCACAGGAATAACGATGCACATTTAATTTTGCTACAGAGGAGCGCTCATCAAACCATGGCTTTTTACTGAAATTAAGGAACAGAGACACTGGGATATTTCCTCCAGTGAGAGATTTGATATCCTTAAAGACTTCACCAACTATGGCCTTGAGCACTGGGGATCAGATACTCAGGGTGTTGAAAAGACCAGGAAGTTCCTGCTGGAATGGCTCTCATTTCTGTGCAGGTAATTGTGCCCAGCTGGGAGAATCTTTTCCACAGCAAGGCCACACCCTTTGAACAGCAGCACACAGTGTCATTAGCATTTATATTTCATTGTAGGTATATTCCAGTTGGATTATTAGAACACCTACCTCAGAAAATCAATGAGCGGCCACCTTACTACATTGGGAGAGACTATCTGGAGACGCTGATGGCAAGCCAAAATGTGGATGATTGGATTAAGATCAGGTAACAAAGCAATGCATTTCACTTAAATTGCTAGGTTGTGACATAGCAGAGCTCCACAAAGTCCCTGTGTCTGCATGCATCTGCCAAAGAGCAGTGATGACTCCTTCCCACAAGCTCAGGAGGCTATAAGAAATCAGCAAGGGTTAACTGGTGCTTTAATTGGAGGTTTTAAGCAAGCTTGGAGTTGCCATAAAGAGTTTTCAATCCCTGTGTCTGCCTCAGCAGCATTCAGTACCTGCTGCAAATCTAGAACAGCTGACCTCTCTCATGACACACTGTTCATCCTGGGACAATCGTAGGAACCAACAAAGGAGAGTGCAGTGATGGGATGGTCAGGCTTTCAGCTCTGTCTCTCTGCACTTTGTGCAGACAGTCCCGCTCGGCCAGGCTGCACAGATGCCAAACAGGAAAGCAGCCCCAATCCCCAGTTCAGAAGAACAGAGCATATCCCCCATTTTTCAGCATCTAATTTCTGAGTTTATGCAACAGAATGCAGGCAACTGCTTTTCCCCACATCTATGAGACCTCAGGTACTGGCTGGGAAGTGACTTAATAAGCTCACAGCCAGCTAAAATGAGAGCTCAGGCAGCACAGCCAGCTGCTATTTCCCATGTCATGGAAACAGATTAACAAAAATAGAGCATGGCTACAAGCTTCTCTATTTTTTGCTAATCCTCATCCATTTTGTTAGTATTGGGAACAGCTGCCTAAATGCAAATTACATTGAGTTTTAATCAGAATTTTAAAATGCCATTTTTCAAGCAGAACCTGCCCACACTAGGCTGTGCAAAACTTTGTAACCTGTGCTCTTTGCAGGGCCATGTAATAAACACAGCCATAAGAACTCACAATTTTGGATCAGATTAGGTTTATTTGTTAAAGCTCGCTTAGGAGCTGCTAAGGAGATTCTAACCCAAATCAGGAGTTCTCCAAGTCCTCTTTTGAGCTGTAGACTCACAGCTTCTCTCTATGCAATTATATGCCATGCTGGGATACTCTCTGCCGACATGTCTTATGGAAAGTTTTAGTGATGCTATGTTGAATGAGCATCCAGGAAATGCATTAAGCCTCCTTGACTATACAGAAAATTACTCTGCACTGAAAACATAATGTGGGTTCCAAAGTGTGAAATAGTTGAAGTCTTAAGCTAGGATAACTCACAATAGCACTGGCTTACATCATTTTAGGATCCAACCTTAATGCTTTTTGGCACTAACAGAGTTTTGGCTCTGCACAAGCACAGCAAGAGGTGGGGAGGAGCTTTCAGAGGCTTGTGTTGATTCTAGGCATGTGGTTGCCAGCAGTGAGGCTGGCATTTGGATCACCAAACTTAGAAACCCATTTTGGCATTGACTCTCAGTGACTCCCCAGCAGCAAGGGCATTGCCAATACATGGAGCTTGCATCCTTCCCGTGCTGTGGTTCAGGTTAAAGCTCAGTGCTAGGGCAGTTGCATACAGCAACACTTCACATTTTCAGGAAGGTAAAAGCTTGATTTGGATACGTGTGGCTGTAGTAACCATTGCTGTAGAGCCAGGGGGCCATGCAGGTGGGTAGCAGTGGCTCTGCTGTACTAACATTACTTTTTTTTTTTTTTCCTTCAGTGAGCTGCTTCTGGGACCTGTTCCTACCAACTTTACCTTCCTGCCTAAACACAAGGCAAATTCCTACAGATAGGACTGATGAGGCTGTTTCCTATGGCATCAAGTCAAGGGAAAGCATTAATACGGTGGGTGCTCAGCTACGCAAAGAAATGAAATAAAGTTTTATGTTTTTAGAAGTGTGGTGGCTTTCTTGCCCTGAGCATCATTGCCTGCCACAAGTTGCACAGCAGATGGCCTTGCACTTGTGTAGTCTTGCAGCCAGAGGTGCCTCACTGACAGAGCAATCTGTTTAATTAACAGGATACAGGCCAGAAGAGATCTTCAGCCTCCAGTTCACAGTGGGAGTTGTCCCAATCACCCCACTCCACATGCTCTTCACATTGTGGGAGCAAGAGGCCTCTGTTCCTACCAGGATATCCTTGGTAGTGCCAAATCCTTGTAGGGGGAAGGGTTGTACTGACACAATCCCTAGGGGTCCTGTAGATAACAAACAGACCCAGTGTCCCAGCATCTGATATTGTGCAGAGTTCTGTCCCTTCCTGGGAGCAGGCACAGGCACTTGCCATTTCTTGGATGTCAAGTGCCATGGGGAAGCATGGCGCCTCCAAGGGCTTTGCTGGGGGAGGGGGATGCAGAGCTGCTGTTTTTTCGTCAAAAACATTTCATCCTTTTTGTACAAAGGATGAATGAAAGCAGGGTGAGTGACACCGCATACATGACCTTCCCTAGCTCCCTCAAGGTCTTTCTCTAGGTTTGGATCACTTGAACGAACACAGCATGTGAAGGCTGCCAAGTAACAGAAAACAGCCACAAATGTACTCACTCTGTGGCATGAGGACTCACTCCATGGATGCAGCGTGTCAATGAGGGGCAGCCACAAGCCAGACAGCTCATGTCCATGACAGCTCAGCTGAAGCAGCTTGTTCCTTTTCCTCCTAAAAAGCCTGCAGCTCATGCAAGGTAGAGCCATGCACCACAACAGTGGGTATTTCTTTCATGCTCAAAGAACATAGCTGTTTGAATGAGCTTCCTGAGCAAGCAGTGCTGAGTGGTTTTCCTGGTGGTGATGAGCAATGTTCACATGCTGCCTGGCATCGTTCTGCCACCAAGGAGCTCTGGCAGAGCTGAGGTTCAGGGCTCACAGGGCAGCGGAGCAGGTGGGAAGGAGCATACAGACCCCATTAGCTTCCCCATGGGTGGGTACAGCCTCACTGGACAGAAGGAAACAGAATGGGACCTCCAAAAAATGTCTTTTGAAAAGCCACAGCTGCAAAATTTAAGCCAGGCAATCCTCACAAGGTGCCTTGAGCTGGGAGCACATGGGGAGCAGACACATTTAGGGGCAGTGGGTTCAAGGGCAGAGACAGGGTGGGAGGACAGGTGGCCTGTGGCAGAGCCCAGTGCTCCTGGGCAGCTTTCCAAGGCAACTCTTGCTCAGCTGACACTCACACACTGATGCCAAGGCTCGCACCAAAAGTCATTAAATTAATGACATCCCTGTCCCAGCCTACATGGGAAACCTGTGCACCCATGTGCCTGGTGGAGGCTCTGGGCACACTGGAGGGTGGAGGCTGGGCAAAGTGGCAACAACAGACTTCTTAACCCAATGTCGCTCTGTGCCAGGCAGCAAACATCCCCACCAGCTCCACAACATCCTGGAACCCTAGATGGGGCTCCACACACAGCCCCAGACACGCACAGCCCTGCAGTGGGTGCAGCACCTGCGGGACCCTCTCGGACGTGTCCCCAGCGCTGCCTGGCTCACCCTCAGCAGCCCACAGCCCCTGGCACAAAGGCTGTGACAACACCTTCGTTTGTCTTAGTTCTGCAGCAAAACTTTTGCAACTCGATAGGGGCTTCATCTGGGGCACACGGGTTCACAAGCACATTGAAAAGAAAAAAAGTGAGGAAAAAAAAAAAAAAAAGGCAGCACACGAAGAGGGAATAAACAGCATCTTCAGAAATATCTTCCAAAAGAAAGAGAGTGGTTTCCATTTCACAGCCAGTTTACCAACAATCTTGAGCACCCGTGGGTTCGCACAGGCAACAACCCCCTCCAGCACACCCAGGCAGGGGAGGACCAAAGCTCTCGGCACCGCAGCCGGGCCGCCGCTGCACAAAAATCAGCAGCAAATGGCAAATGCAGGGAGAGGACACAGCGGCTGCAGGGCGCTGCTGCTGGGGACTTCACCAGCATTCCAGCAGCTGCAGACAGTGCGAGCGCTCCATCTCCCGGCCGCGCCGCGCCTGCACCCGCTGGGGGTGTCCCCAGGTTGAGCTCTGCCGGGCCATGGGTGCCCTCTCCCCCGCTCCGTCCCCACGCCCCGGACCTTACCAGGCTGTTCCTGTCCCCAGCAGCCCCGCGCTGTCCCCACGCATCCCGCTGCAGACCCCAAAGGAGACTCACAGGTTGCTCCGGGCTGTATTTCATGAGGGCAACAAGCCCCAGGCTCTGCCCTATTAGCACCCTACAACTGCCTGCAGGTGTGGGGGCACCACGGCCCCGATTAACCCTTTCTCTCCTTGGGGAAGTTGGGGGGTGGGGTTGGAACACGGCAAGCCCTCACAGTCCTTCCTAGGAGACCCACAAACAGAAGCAGCCAGACCCTGAGTCGTAACCAGCCATGGCGCTGCCAGCCCCATGGCACCCACCCCGCGGCCACCAGCGCCCCCAGGCACCCTGGCCCCTTCAGCCATTCATCCTCACCCAAAACTTCTACCCTGCAGGTAGGGTCCGGCCCTGCAGCCCACAGATGCCCGATGGCAAACTTTGCATCCCTTCCTCCATCGCATCCTGCCCTCCTCCTCTTGCCCCCACCCTGGTTTGGGAGGTGACTGATGGTGGTTCCTTGTCTCTCTCTCTTCCAGGCTTGCCTAACCCCAGACTGGAGCACCCCTTCCAGGCACCCCCAGCTATGGTGGCACCCAGCATGCCCCGGGCCCCCCCTCCAGGTTTGGTGTCCCCGTGTCTCCAACAGTGTATGGGCTCAGCAAGCCCAGGGCAGCCTGGGGAGGGAGGAGAGGGGGATGTCCAAGGAGCATCCCCCCCCCCATTCCCCAAGCTCCTACAGCTCCCACCTGACCCCGCAGGTCTCCAGATGGCTCCATGCGGCTGCTTCTTCGACCCCCGCGTCTTCCACATAGAGTGGACCACCACCAACCTCCCCTCACCAGCAACCTTCACGCTCGTTGGCTCCGCTTCGCTGCCCAGCACTGCCCCACAGGGTCCCCAGAGCTGCGAGGCATCCCCAGCCTGGGTTCCCCCCCTGCAGCTCTTCATGCCCTATGACCCTCAGGGAAAGGTGGCGGTCCCTGCTCCCCCAGTGATGCCACCATCCTTCCCCAGCTTCCAGCACCTGGAGGGTCAGCTCCAGCAGATGAAACTCTCCAGCACAGCTGTCCCCATGGAGGCATCCATGGGTGGGGGCACCCCCCTGGGTAGCAATGACCCTGAGGACAGCAGCATCCCCCTGAATGGTGACAACCCTGCTGATGGTGACGCAGCCCTGGGCAACTCCATCATTCCTCATACCCAAGCAATGGGACATGCCCCAGAGAGCCCCATGTCGCTGCCTGAAGAGGTGCTGCTGGAGGAGGCCATGAGGCTCTTTGACTGTTCTCTGGGGGCAGGGGAGTGCAGCCAGGACAGTCCCAGCAGTGTCCCCATACCTGAGGACCCCAGTGACACCAACAGCTCCAACCCCTGCTATGATATCAGCTCACTCTGGCTGCCCGAGGAGATGCTCTCCTCTGACTACAGCATCCCCGAGGCCTCCAATGCCATCCTGAGCATGGAGCACCTTGAGGAGATCAGGCTGAACCTGGAAGAGCCACAGTGGGACCTGCCACTACTGCTGTCACCACAGGACAACGCATTTCGTCCCAACACCAAGCTGGAAAAGCGAGGGAAAAAGCGGCGGAACAGATCATTGCCAAAAAAAGGCAGCAAGCCCAAAGCCTCCACAGCCAGTGCTGGGGTGGGAGGGCAGCACTAAAGCCATTGTAGGGGTGGGAGGGACTGGGATAAGGAGGAAGGGGATAAGGATGTAGTAGGGTAGCTTTTGTCTCTCCCCCCCCAAAAAAAAAGTTAATTATTCAGAACTTCATAGGACTCCATGCCTGTGGGGGTGGAGGAAATGCAGAGACAGCAGGAAATGGCAGAGGTACAAAATCAACACTGAGCCCCAAATGAGAGCCACCAAACCATCCCCAGGATGAAGCCATAACCACCAAGGCAGACAAATGTAGAAGGTGGACCTCCCAGTCCCTTTGGGAGGGGGGAGCTCTTTGGTGGGACAAGCCAGGACAGACAGGTACATGCAGGACTCACAAACACAGCCCCACATTGGAAGTAGCATCCCCAGTGCTGCACTGAGCCCCTGCAATGAGAACAGGGGGAAAAAATAAATAAATAAATGCTGTACTGCCTTCACATTGAGCACAGCCAGTATCCTCTCTTGTAGGGGCAAGGGTCAATACAAAGCCCTTATAGACCTCAAGGTAATTCCCATTCTTGGGTCCCACCAGACTCAGCTCCAGAGCCTGGCTCATCCTCACTGCTGCAGGAAAATAACCCCAAATGACCCAAAGAATGGCAAGGGATGGAGTTGCTGGCAGGCAACTCCCTTCTTCCCTTGTCTGGCTGCACCTTGGACAGCCACAACACCAGGAAAGTAAGGAAAAAGACATCAAGGAAAAAACATCCTAAATAAATCACTGCCACAACCAGAAATTGCCTGGAAACTTCATCTCACTTTATTGAACATTTCACATCCGAGCTCCACAACCTTACACCAATGCATGCAACAGCACCTTCAGGAGGCAGCACTGTCCTGCCATGCTCATGCAGGAGCTCTCAGTGTCCCCATTGTCACTGGCCCCAGGGACATGGGGGGACCCAACATGACAGAATCCCGGCAGCACCACCCAGAGCTGGCCTGGGCCCTGGCAGGAGTGGTGGCTGCTGGCCTGAGCATGGCACTGGGTTCTTCTGGTGCTCAGTGTCTCAGCTCACACCCTGCTCTGCCCTGAGCATCCTCAGCCCCAAAACAGCTGCACTGCCACCGCCCACGGCTCTCTGGGCCACAAAGTTATTCTTCTTGACACAATAAGGAAAAACAAAACCAAAAATAATCCCCAAACCATAACACAAAGGAGTCTTAGTGCTTGAGGACAAGTTTTCCTCTCCCAATGCTTTTGTAGAAGCCCTTGGTGCCATCAGGCCCATGTGGCAGGCGAAGCACACCAGCACAGAGGCCGAGGGACTCTGATACCTGCTTCACAGCCAGGGGATTGCCAGGAGGTGATTTGGCATCCAGAGAGGGGCCAGGGGTTGTGCTGCCACCCCAGGGTGTCCACGCACCTACCCCGCTCCCCCAGCCAAAATCGAGGCCCTGGGAGCTCTCAGGGCTGGAGCCAAGGCCAAAGCAGCCACCAGTGCTCAGCTCTGTGGTTAGTGGAGGAAAGACCTTGCTGGCGAGGAGCGATCTGGCAAAGGTGTTGCCAAAGGAGCCAGGCTTGAAGCCACTGTGGCCATCAGGCCTGGAGGGCGTTGAGAGGAGAGGCAACGAGGCCTGGGCCGTGTCTGACTCCAGGGAGCTGCATAGCAAGGAGTCCTCAAGGCTGTAAGGGAACATCTCAGCCGCCGCTGCCTGTGCCTTCCATCCCAGCGTCTCCTCCACTGCCACTGCCTCCCTCTCAGTCACACTTTTCTTTGAGCCCTTCCCTGAGAGCCGTACCACCCGTATGCTTGCGGAGCCAGGGCGGCTCAGGTCCTCAAAGGCCCTGCGGGCACTCTCCAAGCTCTCGTACTCCACCAGTGCACAGCAGCGACTCAGCAGCTCGGGGAAGCGCACTGTGTATTTCCGTACATCTGAGGGCAGCTTCCTGCCCGGCCGCAGGATGCGGATGGAGGCGATTGCACCAAAGGGGCTGAACATCCTCGTGATGGTCTCGATGAAGTTCTTCTGGAGTGGCAGCAGCATACCCAGCTCCTGAGGCAGCGGGTCCCAAGCCAGAAGCAATTTGCTGGGGGGGATGCTCAGCAGGGACTCTGGGAGGGGGACCCGCCGCCTCACTTTGGTGCCCTCCTCATTCACTTCCAGCAGCTCCGAGAACTGTAGGGCGTAAAGTGTGAGCCGCCAGTCGCGTGTCAGGTACTTCACCTGTGGTGAAAAGGAGGCTGCTGCATTCCCTGGCAGTCCAGGCAGGCTGCAGCCCCCTCACCCCAAAGTCACAGCAGGGCAATGTCGCCCTTCACCCAACTACTGCTGGGGATTAGAGAAGATTCCCAAGGACCCCAGTAATAAGCCACAGCTCCCCTGTACTCCATGCCACCAGTGCTTCCTCACAGTGCTCTCATCCAACTAAGGCCTCCACGTGGAGGCTGCCTCCTGCCATAACCAGCCTACCTTCTTGAAGGACGTGAGCAACTTGATGCTGACAAAGCCCATCTTGTTCTTCTGGACGTGCTTCAGGAGGAAAGCATCCTTGGCGAGGTTCTCGTCAGAGAGGTAGAACTCTACCTGGGACACAATTCTCCGGACCAGCTGTGGGTCAGGGACAGAGTAGCTGCAGTCGAACAGGTCAGCACCCAAAGCATTGCTCACATCACAGAAGCTCCTGGGGGGGCAACAGGGACACGGGTGTGAATTGGTGGCCTTCAGGATGCACAGCACCGCCCTGTCCCAGCAGCAACAGCACAGGTGGCAAAGGTGCCAGGAAGGCCTAGGCCCATCGGCCTGGGAGCCACAAACCTAAACCCATCCCAGATAAGGGTCTTGGGATAAGCACAAAGCAAGACTAGGGCTCACCCCCCCACACACACACATCCCCATGGCCACACACCCACTGAAGCTCTTGAAGAAGTCATCCTGGCCGAGCAGGGCGAGTGAGCGGCTCCGAGACGGAAGGAGATGCAGCTCAGGGAAGGAATTTCTTTGCGCTGGCAGAGTGGTGCTGCAGCCAGGCTGGGAACCGAGCCCCAGGGCCACCACAGAACTACGCGATGACATGGTCCTTCATCTGGGACACCACACAGAAGGGTGGTGCTGGGGTGGTTTCTGGTCACAGGCAGCCCCAGGGCAGAGCACAGCCCCTGGGCGGCAGACCCAGCCAAGGGATGGGGGAGAGGGGGCAGCCCTGTGCCGTGCCCTTACCCGCTTTACACAGTAGAGGGAAAGAGTGGGAAGTCCTGGCACTACATCCTAGAGAGCTGCAGGCAGCAGACCCCCAGCCCTCCCACCTCCAAACTAAGGCTCCTAAAAGACAGAGGAGGAGGAGGGAGAAGAAAAGAAAAAAGAGAAAGAAAAACCCCTGGGGGGTTCTCAGGCTGCTGGTTTATAAAAGCAACTGACCAGAAGGGGCCCAGCAGTCAGGACCATGACTGGCTGAGCCCCACGAAGTGCCAGCTGAAGCATATCTGAGGGTTAAGCAGCTCCAGCTGAGCCCCATGAGCTCTGCAGGTGCTGGGATGGGGAGGCAGAAGAGGGGCAGGCAGGACCCCACTGCAAGAGGCATCTCAGCTCCAGCCTCAGTTTCCCTGTCTTGTGCAGGGACAGTAACAAACACGCACAAGGAGGGTTCAGCCCTGGGCAGTGCTCAAGCTCCTAGTGCTGCCAGGGTGACAGACAAAGGTCTTCTGCCTTTTACCCCATGCCAATGAGAGGAAGCAGAAAATCCCCTAAAAAGGGTTGAAGCCTGGGCCATGCAATCCCCAGGAGGAGTGACACCTTGGGGCAGGATGGCCCACGGCTTCAGTAAGAGGTGGGGAAGGAGGCTGGGGATGAAACTCATCCCTGTGGCTTAAGCCTTTGATAAGGGCTGCCCACCTCTTGATGGGGCCTGATCCAGCTGCACCTTAGCCCATCTGTCCAGAGGGAGAGGGAAGGGAGCGAGAAGAATGCAGGGAGCCTTCCCCTTCCTGAGGCATTAGAGCAGGAATGATCCCGTCCTTAATCACATCCCTGTTCCCCACCTCCTTTCAGTGATTAAAGAAGAAATGGGACCACCACAACTATTGTACAGGCCTGAGCATTTCATATATGTTTATTGCTATTCAGGTTTAGTTGGGAATTTTGTGCACGTGGAGTTTAGGTGGTTATCCAGACTCCTTGCACGGTGCGGCACTGTTCCAGAGCATCTTGCTTGCATGTCCGTGGTGAGCAGGAGGTGGCTGGCTTCAGTCGGTAGGGGCTGCAAAGAAGAGCCAATGCACCAGCTGGAGTTTTCACACTCTGTGGGAGCAGGGGAGTATAAGACTTGGTTGCTCAGTTGTTTTTTTTGACCATTTGATCTCATCGGCAGGATCTGAAGTGCAGACACTGACCCAGGGAGTATTCATTGTCATTATTTACAAATATATCCAGCTTTCTCATTTGTCTCCTGCTACTTTGATATGAGACATTTACAGACAGACATCACCCTGACAGACAACAGCACAGGACAGTAAGAGGGAAAGATGTGCCACTGTACACACTTTCTTTTTACTTTCCAATAGCATTTTTTTTAAAGTGTCACAAGTACCTTAGTACCACTTTGAATGAGTAAATATTATATTTGGATAGAATATACTCTGATATGCAAATGTACACGAGGCCCCTGGAAAAGCTTACATCAAATGCTGTATAAAACATCATTACAAATAATTATAATAAAAGCTATTTATGACACAGCCTTTATTCAGACAGGTTTGCCCTGGGGCTTTGTTTTTGCAGTTTGGCTTGATGACAGCCCCCCCACCAGCCCCACCATTAGCGACCACATGGACCTCATGGAATCAGAGCCCTGCCTCAGCCCTGCAGGAGCCAGTGCAGCAACAGCGTGGGAGCAGGAGAAGCGAAGCAGCAAGGGAAACGCCACTGTGGTGCTGAGCGTGGTGCTGAGCATGATGCTGGCCAGGGCCCACAGAGAGCCCCTTGCTGCTGCAGGGCCAGGGCTGAGCACTGCAGGAAGCAGGCACACTGCCTGCCCTAAGGCACTGCGGTCGCACACCCCTCGCCCACTCCCTGGACACAGGCCCACTATTTTTGCAAGACTTCAAGCAAGAATTGTACAGAACCTGCTGGGAGCTCAGGGTGTGGGATCATCCCTTCTGCATGGGTACCCTGGTGAGGATGGGGATACCCCCATCTCATGGTCATGGGCATCAGAACCAGCTTTGTGGCCAGCTGCTGCGTCCTCAGAGTTCTTTGGTATCTTGAGTTGGCCTGACAGTGTCCCAGGATCATTCACAGATGGAACACACAGCTGGCAAGACACAGGTGCAGTGGGGAGTGCTCGTCCCATAGTCCCATAGTCCAGAGCATGTCGTGCACTGCTCAGCAGGGACCAGGTCACGGCACAGCCTGGAGTCCCACGGGTGGGTTCATGAGATGCACAGTATGTGTGTGCCCAGCACAAACGATTTGGCAAAGTCAGAGCCAGGACAGCATGTCTTGAAAGTCTGTAGGAGAAGGGTTAGGCATTTTTCCTTCGTCTTGGGCACTGATTGGTTCAATTTTGTATCACAGTGAAGTCTGAGAAGTGGGGAAGGAACCCAAACCACCTTCCCTGAAAGAGAAAGCCTCATGTGCCCCTCCATCATCCCCCCGTTTGGCTGGGCACAGCCTCTCCTCACCAGGCACATCCAATTCATCATGAACCATGTAGGCTTTCCACTCTCTTTAGCAGACTTTTACCTTCACTCTCCACTCAGCAGCCATGCTACTGCTGCTGCTGGCAGAGAGCAGGGGGCAGGCAGGCGTCCATCCCACGCACTCTTCGCACACGGATGAAGCACAGCCCCCTCCCACCGCCCACCCCGGCTCACCACCCACAGCCCTTCCTCAAACAGCAGTAAACATATAGAGAAACTAAGAGGCACTAGTAGCACAGACCCGGGGAGACTCAGGCTTGCAGATCAAACCTCGTCCAGCCAGAGAAAAGCCAAGTCCCCGTGTTAGATCTCCTGTAGCGAGTGGCCAGTGTCGCTGCGTTCTCGCTTCACAAGTGGTTCCCCCATGCTCCGGGAATCCGTGTCCACCTCACTGCCCAGATCACTGATGTCATCTGCAAAGGACAGGGCTCAGATTCAGAGCGGTCCCTAGGGACAAGAGGTCCTTTTTCCCAATGGAGTGGGGTGGAAGAGCAAGCACAAGGTTCCCCCTCCCACAGTGACTCAACCCCGGCCCCACAGGACTTCCCTCAAGGGAGAGGAGGTACCTTTGTCCAGCAGTGTTGGGGACATGGATGTGAGGTCACTGAACTGAAAGAGAAAGGTGTTACAAGTTAAGTGAGGATTATGGACACCCAAGGCACCTGCTGGCATCTGTTTCCAAGCAATTCTAACAAACAATTTAAGCACTCAGGAGAAACCACAAGCAGTGCCAGTGGCAAAAAGCAGAAACAAAAACAACCACTTATTTTGGGGATAAGTCTGCCGCTCTCATTTAAACCTCTGGGCAAATATACAACACAAAAATCCAGGACAGGGTCAAGTTCTTGGAAAAGGGCATAAGGAGAAAGTGTTCTGTCTCCCACGTCATGATCAAGTGCTGCCACAAACCCCTGGCCAGGGCACTGCACAAGGATGTTGCCACTTCTCCAGCTCTCTGCACATCAGGCAGCTGCTCATATGTGCCAGTTTTCACCCGTCCTGGATTCTACCAGCACTCCAACTCCACACAGCTCTATGCAAAGTCCTTTCATTCATTCCAGGAAAGTGCTTTGGCTTGCAAGGCCACGGTACCAACTGATACCAGAGAGCTGGTGACATATTTGGTTCTGGAGATGTGTTGTCTCCCTCTGTGGTAAGGTCTGAAACTAAAGTACTGTAACAATAATGCTGGAAAGTCATGCAGCGTTGAGCAGCAGAAGGAACTGAAGACAGCAGGAATTTCGTGAGTCATGGAAATGGAAGAATGCAATTCAGTGTCTTTTGCTAGGAAGAATCAGCCTCCTCCTGGAGAACAGAAATACTGCAAATGTTTAATGAAGGAGAAGCAAAACCTAAGGGATGAAAGCCTCCCACAGCTAGGTCTTGCTGGAAGCTACTCTCTTGTTTTCATGTTTCTTTAATATCAATGAAGACAGAGGTTTTGCAGGGAATAGTGGGAACAGCAGGGATAGTGGGAATTCACATTCACATTCATTTCTTCTTTCCATGGAAAGAGGAAAACAGGATGAGCTTCAAGGAGCAAATGAGATCAGTTTTAATCTAACAGTAGTTTCTTTATTGCTTTCACGGGTTGACCTTTTAAATCTGGGCATTTCAGAATGAAAAGTTGAAAGCAGCTAGGCAGGACAGGACCTGTTTGCAAACCAGACACCATGCTTACTGTCTGACTTGTAACGAAAAAAATAGAAATAAAAATAAAAAACTGAAAAGCCAAACACCTATCATTTATTCCTCTTCTTCACATCAAAAATTGAGAGAGTGGCTGACTGTGCATGTAGCTCTGGGGTTTGCAGAGAGGTCTGAAGAAGTTACATGCACAGAGCCAATGAAAATTGTAGGGAAGGCAAATTTTGGACATTTTGCTTTTGGTTAGGTTTTGTGTTTGATGCGACTTAGCTATGGCAGGACCCCTAAAATCAGGGTTGGTACCCAAAGATTACAGAGAGAAGTGGGTAGGTCAATTTCCTCCCTCCTCCAGGCCTCTGAATCCCAGCTGATGCTCATCTGCCCCAAAAAGCATCAGCTCAGGTTTTACCAATCCATGAGAAAAGATGCTCAGGTAGCTGGATCCTTCTGCCAAGCACTCAAAATACCTCAGTAAATCCTTCAGCAAAGATGGTTATAAAACATGTTCAGGGCACAGTGCTGTTTGTGAACCAGTTATGCCCCTTTATGCACTGCTTAGTTTGGGTTTGTTACTAGGGAATAAACAATTCTCACCTCTCCCATTACGGCAATTGGCGTCTCCCCTGTTGCCTGGGCAACACGATGCTCTACCAGATAAAACATGTATTCATCATAGAGCAGGCGAATCAGGTGGAAGGAACCAAAGCTGGCAGCACTGCGCAAGGTGAGGTCACGGATCACCATGGAGCTGGAGAATGGACGGGAAACAAAATATTTGGGATGTGCTTTACACTTGCATCATGGCTGATGTGAAGTTTTTGACCCTGAGGGTACTATGGGACATGGTGCTCTATTTCTAAAGAGTATCAAAAGCACTTTAAGAAATAAGTTGATGGAGCATCCTATCCCCATCCCAAAAGGATACAGGTGACAACACTCCTGTCTGCACCAGGGCAGAGCAACAGTCAACCAGAGTTTCATGGGTGTAAAGAACTTGGCTTTGGCTTTTCAAGAAACATATTTACATGTTCTAGGCATGTAAATATGCCCTAGTGCCACAGAAATATCCCCAAAATGAGAAAGAAAATGTACCTATAGAAAGACCATTTCAACAGGAACTGCCTGGCTGCCTTTGGGAAGCTGGGACTGCCCTCATGATGCTTCAGGACTTGAGTAACGACATTATCCAACCAACTAGCCCACTGGTCCAGGGAGCTCTGCTGCTGCAGAGTGAGCTTGAAATCCTGCTCCAGCTTCTGTACCATGCCTTCCTCGCACTGGCATACCCATGAGGCTTGCTCCTGCTCGGGAAGAAGGGCTGACAGTCACTCATGCAAAGACTTCTATTCTACAGTTTTTGGTACTTCCCAGCCCAGGAATTTAACTTCATTTCTAGTAGGCAAGGACTCCAAACCAGCTCTAAAACGCATCTCCTCCAACCTGTCCTGATGTAGTGGGTTTACGTGGCAAGATTTTGGTAGCAGGGGGCCATAGGGGTGGCTGCTGTGAGAAGAATCCAGAAGCTGCCCCATGTTAGATAAGGGCCCTGCTGCTGACCAGAGTCAGGCCAATAAGTGATGTTGTTTGCACCTCTGTGAGAGCATATTTAAGAAAAGGAGGGAAAAAAAAAAACCAACTGCTGGGGAACAGCAGCTGGGAGAGAGAGAGGAGTGATGAACAGCCTTGCAGGCACCAAGGTCAGTGAGGAAGGAAGGAGAGAGGTGTTCCAGGTACCAGAGCAGAAGTCCCTTGCATCCTGTGGTGAGGACCACGGTGAAGCAGGTTGTCCCCCTGCAGCCCATGGAGTACCACAGTGAAGCGGGGTTCCACGCTGTAACCCATGGAGGAGACCATAGTGGAGCAGGTGACCCTGCACAGACAGAGGCTGCAGCCTGTGGAGGACCCCTGGCAGGAACAGATTCCAGGCCAGAACTGCAGCCTGTGGAGAGGAGCCCACGCAAGAGCAGGGGTTTGGGGTGAGCTGCTGCCCGTGGGGGACCCAGGTTGGAGCAGTTTTCTCCTGACGGATGGACCCCGTGGTATGGACCCATATCTAGACCAGTTCTTGAAGAGCTGCAGCCTGTGGGAAGCCCCTGCAGGATCAGTTCGAGAAAGACAGCATTCTGTGGGAGGGACCCCACAGTGCAGGGGAAGAGTGACCAAGAAGGAGCAGTGGAGACGAAGTGCTGTAGACTGACCACAGCTCCCATTCCCCCCCATTCCCCCATGTTGCTCAAGGGGAGAAGGTGAAAAAGGGCGGAGGGGGACAAGGTGTTTTTGTTTTCTTTCCGTTGTTTCTCACTTCTCTAGCTTGTTAGTAATAGACAATAAATCTTACTATCTCCCTACTCTGAGTCTGTTTTGCCCATCACGATAATTGTTGTGTGATCTCCCCATCCTTATCTCAACGCTTGAACCCTTTGTGTGGTATTTAATTCCCTTTCCCTTTGAGGAGGGGGAGTGAGAGAATGGCCATGGTGGAACTCGGCTGCCCACCCAACTAAAACCTCCACACCTGACCACAGTACAATATTATTATTAGAACTATATTATTGTTGGTAGTAACACTTATTACAGAAGTTTCTTAGTACTTTCTGCACTGTCTGCAGTGAGATGGCAGACTTACCTGGACAAGTAACAGCAAAACCTTATGTTAAATTGTTTACCTAATTGCTTTTTTCATATTGGAAATAAGATGCTGTTTAGTAGCAAATGGCCTCATTAGAGAGTCCCAGTTCTTGGAAGCATGGCCTGGGAAAAGATACTGTAAGTTACCTGCACATTGGCAAAGTCAACCCGATTGAGATCACTGAGCATCTGGTTTATCTGGGAAGTGTTCTGCAGCACCGCACGAGCAGCCTGAGCCAGGTGGTTCAGGGATGTGTATCTCCGTAACGTCTGTGCAAAGGCACTAACTACCCCAACCTGCAGCAGAGCAGAGCACACAGGACACCATGACCAGGATGCTGTGGTTCTCAGGGACAAACTTTTCTCAACGCTGAGCTCAAGCATGCAGCACACATCAGCTGGCATAACCTGCACAGTCTCACCCACCCTGCTGTCTAACATGCAGACACGCACTCCCCAACAGCACTTTTGCAGTGTCTACTGCATCTTGAAAAACAGCCTCTGCATTTCTTTTTCTTTAAAACTAGAAGATTTCACATTCTGCGTCCCATATTGGTAAGCTAGGGACAGGCTACCAGAATCCATGGTGTTATGAGAGAGGGAGTAGGAGCCTTATATTCAATCTCTGCAATGCCATTCAGTCTGTGAGGTGTCCTGCACTTTCTAGTAGGAGATTATCATTCCAGTGCAAAGATTTTCTTCCAGAAAGCCTTGTCTGCAATTTCAGGGCATGGGGATGGCTCAATAGACAGAGCATCATTGGCCTCTGTTACAAAAGAATTGCCCCACCTCTCTCCCGCTCCTGGTTCAGAATTATTCATTACACTGTGTTAGTTTGGAGTACACGTAGCCAAACCCCAGTAGTGATTTCCAATCACTGTGGGAAAGCTCAACATGCACACACACTCAGTTCATCTCCCTGACCTGCAACATGCTCCTTCTGCTTACCTTTGTCTGGACAATCTTGGGGGGGAATTCACTCATTGCATTCATCAGCCACCCTTCCAAACTCTTGGCAAAATTACGGATCGCCTGTGTAAGTGTGCCTGCAAAGAAGTCTGCAGAGTTACAAAGGCTGTTCCACATTGTCTTTTATAAACCGCTTTTCTAGCTCAGGACTGCTGTGGAAAGCACAGCCACTGATTTGGTAGCTGCAATCTCAATCCAGCATCCTGGAAATCAGCCAGGTCCCAAAATGCAGTCATACAGTTCCTTTTCTTATTTGTGGCTCAGCTGAGCAGTTTCCAAATGTTGAGACATGCTCTTTAAAGACACGCATGTGCCCCAGCATGCAGACTGACTGCAGCAGCTCAGAGGGACATGGTTCTACAGAACTGCCCAGCCCAGCCTGTGGCCAAGCTGTGGTCTTGGGGAGGCTGACGCACACTCCTCAGTGAGCAGCCAAATCAGATGGAAAACCCTCCATACCCCACCACTAATCTCCCAAATGAAAGATGACCCCAAGTTTCCAGGAGGTGCAGTAGGGGACAACATGGTCCTATGTAAACAACAATACTGTCTCCAAGGAAACATCTCACAAGGATTAGCCACGCTTACAACAGCTTGTGGTGCATTAAGTCTTTGATTTTACCTTGACTCATAGCCAAAGCAGGAGATGTGATATGCAATGAACCAAATGAACCTAGGAATTTCCAGGGGCCACAAAATACTGGCTATACAGAGCAATGCTGCAGAAGGTATAATGCTTTAGCCAAAAAACATTAGCTTGTATTCAAAACAAAAAAGTCTAAATTAGCTTCTACAATGGAAATCTTTGTGGCAAGTGGTAGCCAGCTAGCATGAGTCATGGACTGCTGTTCTCCAGACATCCGGTGACTCAGGAACAATCCAGCAAGGAGCCAGAGCTGAGCAGGAGGCAGGACTACCCATGTCCTCCCAGTCTCACTGCAGATACTCACTGGGCACCGGTCGGAGCACATCTGGGATGAGAATTTCCACCAGGGCCTGGTACAAGATGTGATCGCAGCTTCTCATCCACTTGAGGATATGTTCATATTTACACAGAGTGATCAGCTTATCTTTTGGGAGGGTTCCTTCGTGTTCTTCTTCACTGCATGAAAAAAGGAGGCAACATCAGAAGGCGGTTCTCCATGTGTTCACACTTCACCTGGATTTCTAATGTCAGTTTTCAGCAGGAAAAAAAAATCACATTTCTTTCAAAAGAAGATGTCGGACTGATCTTTGACTCTGCAAGGACCTCTCTGTCTATGCATTCAGACCTCTGACTGCAGTTTTACCTCAAATATGTATCTCCTTGTGCTTGGCCTCCCTTTGCTTCCTCCATCTTCAGTCTCACTTGCCTTTCACAGCACACGCATGTTGATGTGTTTCTGGCAACTGTCCTTCAGCACAGCTTCCTTAGCAATAGCTGCAGCTATTTGCAAACCCTTCACACCTTTTTCCTCTTCCCTCTGCTCTAAACTGCTCTGTGGCAAAGGTGACAAATGTTTGCAGCCAGTGCTGTTTGAGCAGATTAGCCATTGTTGATAGACACTACGAACAGCTTCAAGGTGTTTGGCACCTCTAAATGCAGAATGCTTTCATAAGGAAAAATAGTTGGGGTTGTGATGAGAACTGAGCAAATTGTCTCCAGCTGAATGAAGTCAATCGAGTCAGCATTAATTTCACTTTATAGATGTACAGAAACTTTTTATGCATGATTAAGGCAGAAGATACTTGGTTAAACAACAAGCAGAGGAAACTGAATCCTTAATGCACTGCCAGAGCACCAAGAGCTGCTGGAGCTATTAAGACACAACACTGGGAACTGGGAACTTGCAGGGAACTTTTCCCATGCATGACATCAAAAAAATTAAAGCCATCCTTTGACATGCTATAAGGAGGTACTTATATCCTCTGTCTGAGCAGCTTTAGTAAATGAACTAAACAGGCATATTCCTAGAACACTCACAGCCACCAAGCACCTGAACTTTCTGTTAAGTGGAACCAGGTACTGCATTTTATCATACTCAGCTTGGCACTTTGATAATACTTCATTTTTATGTTTGTATATATATAAAATGGGGGACAGAATGCTTTCTTTACCTATCTTGATTATTACTGGCATGCAGAGCTACTAGAGCACACTGCCCTACCAAGACATGCTAGTTTAGACAGAGCTCTGAAGAAACACTGCCTCCAGTATCCACGTGAATCTACTCGTACCTAGCACAGCTCTCTGCTGTGTTGCCATATGCCTTGCAGATATACCCTTAAGTAAAAAGGTTTTTGAAACCATCAAACAGATAGCATCCGATGCACCAAAATACCCATCAGATAACATCTATTGAGAGCAACAGGGCCATATTCTAGAGATTATTATGGGGTATTGCCTTAATATTCAAACTTTTACCATTTTTCTTCTGAATATAAAACATCAGTATCTGAAATCTTTGTATAATTAGTGTAAGTGGAAAACATAATTTTTCAATACACATTTTAACAAGAAATCTTCACCTTTTCAATTCTACTTCCACTTATTTCCCTTCCCATCTCTTGGCAGCAGACTACCAAAGCATAAAGGAAGAAGAAGGCAGTAACAGTGAGCCAGACAAAAATACAAAGCCAGGATCAGAGTAGCTCAGTTTGTCATTATCTTCCTCAAGACATGAGACACTTAAAGATTTGGACAGCCACCCAAACAAGCAAGCCAGCCTAGTTTTCACTAAAACCTCAGTGTCTGAGATGTCATGCTACACAGATATTTAATGGCACAGAATTATAACTTTCTGTTCCTGTTGAACATTTACAAAAGCAGTATCCCATTCTCATTCATCTAAATTCTCCCTCTATTTTGGATCAGCATTTGTTACAGGAGGCATAAGGAATGTCATAGATGTACATCAACACAGCAGATGCTTTCCTCTGAGGTCTTCACTTTGTATGGACACCACAATGTTAAACTTCTGACACTCTTTATAATGATTCTGCAAGGAAGAAAATATTTTCAAATCCTACAACGCATTCAAAATGTCTAGTGAAGCTGAAAACACTTCATGCATTTTTAAAAGATAAAATATCACAAAAAGTGCATCATTCAGAAATAATCAAAGTACCTGGATGGCAGGGCAGTAGAGCTATCACTAGATGGTGTTTTAGGACTCCAGAAGGATTGCCACAGTTTCTCAATGTAATGAAACTGAAGGTTCATTACAACATCCAAAGTTGCCTAACAACAAAGAACACATCTCATTAGCTGTTCTGTTAGCATCTTGTCACATAGTGTCAGCATAAATTTCATGTGCTGCCATTTAGATTAAATAATTTACAAGAAAAACAACTGGAAGTGCATTGTTTTAATAATCAACGTAACACAAAACAGGTCACAGAATGAAGAAACAACATAAGTGCAATATCTGAGTTGCAATACCTAACAAATCACACATTCCTTGTGATGTTCGAGCTTTTTCTGACAGCAGGATGTGAGAAGAGCACATGAATAATGTCCCATATAATTTAATAAATCAATTAAAAATATTCAAAGTAATCACCTCGCAGTGGCGCCTGTAAAGAAGCTGCAGAGTCTTCACATCATTCATGGTGACCCCTTCTTGTAAGAGGACGTTGCCTAGATCAGGGGCTGGGAACTCAGGAAAGACATGGGTTACATCTGGGGAAAAAGATGGGAAAGATGTCCAAAATGAAGTGCACTCAGTTACGCAGGACTACAGTCAAGTACAAGATACTGCTGTCACTGGTGGCTGTCTTTCATGTTTCATCTGCTGATGAAACTGGTGAAATGAGACTGATATTCTAGTACTTCACTGGTTCATACCATTACAATGGGCAAAAAGTAAACAACTGCAGTCCATATATTCAGCGTGGAAAGGAGAATGGTTTCTTTCTCTTTGTAATAAAAGAAACAAGAATACATTGTCCTAATCTAATGTGCTTCCCATTATATTTTCTCCAAAGCCTGAAAAAGATTCTTTGGAAATTTGGGAGTACAATGGACAATACAACTGGACAGCTGATATATCAGGAGTGCTTTTATTTCAGATAACGCTTAGAACTGGAGATTTTGTATCTCTACTGGAGATTATGGAAACATGTAGATCCATGACCAGCAAAACCACAAGCAGAACCTGTTTTCCAAGCAGAGGCTTGGTATGGATCTTCTGTAGTCAAATGAACATTGCAGCCTGCTCTCCTGGTGGGGAGATCAACAGAATCGTTCTGCTTTCCCTACCTGCCTGCTTTAACAAAGCTCTTCAGGACTCATGGCTTAGATATCTCTACTCCTTCCATCTAATTTATTTAAAATTGCTCTGAATACATTTTTGGAAGGAACTGACAGACCCGATGGCTCAAGGAAGAAGGCTTCCTGTGGGTACAGGAGTTAGCAAACAAACACAGCAAACATGACATTATAAGAGCATATTAGACTACTGTAGATTTTTTAGAAAAAGAAGAAACACAGGGCAGCCAGGGGGTCCTGGGAAAGGCCTTCCTTCCTTTTAGGATTATAACCCCAGACATGAGACACTGAATCCAGCAAAGCAGTCTCCTCACCTATGAACTGCTGATGATGCTGACTTTGAGCAGCAACCGACTGTTCCGGCGTAGTGTGCAGGTTGCTGTTGGATCCAGTTTCTGCCATGCCATCCATCTTCTGCACTGGTCTGTACCTACATTTAGAGCATGCCTTTGTATTTACACAGGCACAAGCAAACACATACACGCTACTTTCACAGTCATACTGTGAAAGACAGGGACACCTACAAAGTCATGATGCTGTAGAGTGCATATTTAAGAAGTTATATGCACTTATCATGTAATACATGAGGTTACAGTCAAGGCCAACATTTTGAGGGCAGATCATTTATATTACCAGCTCAAGACTGAGAATGAGAACCTCCTTTTGCAAAGTTCTCCCTGGGAGAGGATTAAAAGGGTTAAGAAGTTTACCCAAGGTGACAGAAAAAAAAAAAAAGAAAAAAAAAAAAAGAAAAAAAGAAAATGAGAAGCAGAGCTGGAGTGGGTGCCAGAGTACACACTCTGGAGCTGATTTTAGATTTGCTTTCTGTTTAGGAACTGAAGAAATGAATTCTTCTGCTCCTTCTTCACTTCAGCAAGAACCAGAAGTGTCAGCACTTCCAGGAGACGGTTCCAAATTCCTTCGCACGTTGTGTTTTTATTCAAGGTTGCTCAGACACAAGACTACCTGTCTAACTTGCACTGCTACACCAAAAAATAATAAAATAAAATAAAATAAAATAAAATAAAATAAAATAAAATAAAATAAAATAAAATAAAATAAAATAAAATAAAATAAAATAAAATAAAATAAAATAAAATAAAATAAAATAAAATAAAATAAAATAAGATAAAATAAGATAAAATAAGATAAAATAAGATAAAATAAAATAAACCAACACAAGCCACATGTCCTTTCCTCTGATGAGGAACAAATAACTCCAGAGCTGAAGTCTTAAACTACTGAGTCACGGGGATGCAGTGAAAAGCAGTACATACCATAGTAGTCTCTGCAGCAGCAGGCTGAATTCAAGCCACTGGCAAATAGAACAGGCAGATAAATGCAGTTTGGCAAGCCAGAATTTCCCTTTGACCCTTCCAGTACTCAGACTGGCCAGTACCTTTTTAACAACTCAGCTATGGGCTCTGGCACTTCAGCAGCACTCGGATTTTCCCCATCCCAATGTGCTCCCTCTAACACCAAGCACACCCAGCCCCAAGGGGCCAGGAGCTCCTACCTCTGCTTCTGGTGGATGGGCTGCTGCCTCATGGCCATGTACTGTGTGTCCTCCTGCAAGCGGTTCAGTGGAGACTCTGGCTTCAGACGGATCCCATAATAATGATATTTGGAGTTTCCCCTGCAAGTATCAGCGTTGAAATTGCTCAGTGCCAGCAGGTCAATGGGAGCAACACCACAGCCCTGCAATTTACTCTTGGGCTTGTTTTGACAATACACACACTTCTTACAGTGCACGTTTGTTTGCTGCCAAGCGTTGCTTCAATGGCTGAACTAATGAATGCCATCACCCCATGAAATTTAGAAGAACATGTCGCAAAGTTCAGTGACATCCACACTTAAAATCTGGCAAAGTTTGTTCCAAGTAACCAATGGTAACTAGAGAAGGACTGACAAGTGTTACAATACAAAGTATTATTAAACAGAATGACAGAGACCTCAAGGGACACTTTGCCCTTTGATTAGAGTTTAAGAACTTGCTTTCATATAAAAACAAAACTTCCATCTTATCTAGAGTTGGATGAAAAACAAGCCTGACCGAATGGTCAACTATAATAGGAAAGCCATCTCTCTGTTGCATGCACTTTTGCAGCAATGGCAAGAAGCTTTGATCTGCTTTTGTCTTGAGAGTTGCTCGTTTTTGCAGTTTTGTAAAAAAATGGAAGCTTTTTGTAAGCGAAAGTGGCTACACTTCTTTTTCCATTGCTGGTCCTTAAAGCTGCATTCCTCGGGAGAAATTCTTTCCATCCATCACATCAGACAGATGTGTCAAATCAAAGTTTCCCAACAAAATAGAATTTTTCAAGTCCACAATGGTGGACAGCTGTTTCCATATTTATGGAGGTGTATCGTACCTTTTCAAGCATCCACATTTTGAATTTTAAGTGTTTTTGTTGTTGTTGTTTATCAACAACTTTTCAAGGTTAACCAAAACCATTTAGTGATGGACTTCGGGATGCCATGGTCCAAAATTTTACAAAAAGAGTAAAATATAATAAACGCCTAATATTTATGCCACAGGAGATAGATATAAAAATAAGTTTAAAATTCTAAGAACTGGCCATCAGTTGCCTTACAAAAACAAAACAAAATAGGCACTACTAGATAATTTATAACAATATAGAATGATACTAAAGTAAGCAGCATTATCATAAGCTGAACTAAAACGCCCTGCAATTTCCACAGAGTGTTTTTCATTCCAATCTTTTATTCTATCTTTCAGTGAAATAAATTCTGAAATACCAGAATGCTGCTGGTCAGAAACTCCACTTTCTGACTATTTTTGTTTCCAAGTTCAATAATCTTTTAGGTCACAAAACAGAAGTTGCAGGATTCTAGGGCAGCTGTTGGGACTTTTAATTTTTCCTTCCTTGATAGGTCTAAAGAATTTTACTCCTCTGAAGAAATTACTTCAGAGCTCTTATACTTGAACCCATCTACAGAAATTCAAAGTTTCCCCTGCTCTTCCCATGACTGTTACCTCCCCATTCAAGCTGTGGAATGCTCCAGACACATCTGGTTTTGTTCTCCTCCTGAAAGCCTAGTCATTCAGGCTTGAATTTTATTATAAAAAGTTATACAATCAGAGCAATCACTGTTTCTCTAGTGTATTAGCTACTTTGTAAAATTAGAAGCTGGGATAAAATGCAGAGTCAGCTGTACGGGCTGTGCATATACTTTGGATGTTCCCTTGAAGGACACATGCCTTTGCAGCAAGTATACTTTCTTAAGTTTTCCTTTTTTTGTAACGCTATATGGAACTTTGATGTTTAAAACCAACAGTTGTCACAAGATTCAGCCTGCTGCTTTGTGAATTTCAGAAATAAGCTATCTAAATCTGTGCTGGGATGACTGCACACTTTGTCTGCATCATGGTTTTGGACACAGGTTCTCTTCCCACTTGTGACAGAGAACTTTCCTGGGAGGAACCGCTGCCCTGCAGCAGAACACTGGGCTCTGCAGCTGACAGTTGCAATCATGATCAAGAGGGACTTCATCTTTGTGAGACAGTAATGGAATGAGAAGCAGCCTGGGTTCAAATAAAATATTCTTAGACTCCTTTGGAAATGGGGTTAGATCAAATTCAGATGTGTGACTGGACAATGTGTTGTCACCAGAGCCCCAGAACATGTCTGAAATTAACTTTATTGTCAAACTTCTCATGCTGCTGATTCACGTTCAGAAAGTAGCTTTCCTTCACAGGACACAGAAATTACTTCTGTGCTTTAGAATAGCTTTTTTTTTTTTTTTTTTTTTTTCCACAACACAACGCTTGGTAATTTCTATACATCTCAGAAGAAAGACCTGTGCCTGTGAAATTACGCTTGGTAGATTTTCAGTGGATATGAGAGAAATTGCAGATTATGCAAGATCAGTGCAATGATTTTTTTTCTGCAAAATGTGAGGCCACAGGTTCTGTTATTGAAAGCAAACCACAGCTCCTGAAATTAGCAGCTGTATTAAATGTATGCTTTTAATTAACCCCTTCTACAGGGAGCAGTACAGTGCTCTGGCAGCCACATACACGGTAGGGGAAGGCAAGGTGCAGCTGAGTTCAGGAGCTTGCCACTCCTCACTTCTGACAACCCAGCCAGCATCCCTTGCCTGCTTGCACCTTGCTACCAGAAGCACATTGAGAATATCTCCAGCTCATCCACTGGCTGCAGGACAGCGTTTAAAACACTGCAAGATAACAATGGACTTGACTGGGGTCCCTGGAGCTTCCCAGCTCTTTCAGAAGTAATGGCACAAGCAGCAGGAAAGGGGAAGAAAGCTGCTTCCCTGTTCACCACTCCATACCAACCTGGTTCCCAGGCGGCGAGTCCTCAGCCCCATGAACACCGACCGGATGAGTTTTCCGAAGGAAGCGGCATTCACCGGGTCCAGTTTGTGCTCCTGGCAGTGCCGCAGGTAGTGGTTGTACAGAGAGCTCCTGGGAAGGCTAACGCCTTCCGCTGTCTCATAGTTGTCCAACAACCACTGGAGCTTTAGGCATGGAAGACATAAAGAAAGAAAGAATATGAGAAAGTCTAAAGAGGGTCAGAACAGGCTACATAAAACAACATGGATGCTTAATGTCAGGAGCACGTATCTGACATCAGGAGTTCAAGAGAACTTAACACTGTAGTTCATTCATATCAGTGATATTTATGCCAGCTACATTTTTAAAAGAGTAAAAGGACACTGACCAAAGCTAATAACCCAAACGAAATGTTATCAGATTTTGCACTAGCACAAAAATCTGCCTTCCATCACAGTGTCCATCTTGCACTTGGATTAACTCATGTGGGGCAAAAATAAATCTGTAAGAACTCATGTTTTCCAGGAATGAAGATTTTAAAATACTACCTAGGATGAATAAATTTTAGGAGAAACAAATATGCTGCAAAGGTTTTATTAATTTGAAGATTGGCATATTTGCAGCTGTTCCTCTACCAATAAATGGTTAACAAACGAAATTTGACAATCTGAGGGGATCCTACTTATTATTTTTAACAGAATTATGGTCTGAACTTCCTCTGACATTTCTGTTGATTAAAGTTTGCAATTAGATATAAATTATTTATATCCAGACAATCTGAGTGAGCAGGTCAGGCACAAAATGGCAGCACAGGAATTAAAATACAAAAAGACAAAAACCCAATCTCCTTTAATTGGCTAAACAACACTTTCAGTATCAATAACACAAGTGTTAATATTAAGTGAATTTTTGAAGGAACTAGATTTACAAATGGATTAAAATCAATAGCTTTGGTAGGAGTCCTTTCACTGTCAAGGATGTTTGGGATTAACATTTTTAAGACCTCTCTACATGCAGACCTCTACACATGCGTGCATGTACAGGAGGTGTAGCTCCAACGGATGCAGCTGTATTCACACCAGATTAGTGGCAAGATAAAGTCAGATTATGGATGTCAAAATATTGTCTGCATCATCTCCTTTCAACAAATAATTCAAGCATATATTGTAGTTAAGCATAAACTCAGAAATTGGTCTAGAAATCAGTGGCATTTAACCATATACATGGATGTAAAAGTTGGCCTGTGCTTAAATCCTTTCCACTCATACTGCAATATCTGGCTTTGTTCTATTAATTTTCCCTTGGTGAAACTTTAGGGTCCCAATTCACCACTATATACCTTGAGTTTTATATCAATAAATCTGTGAAAATACAACCCGTAACATGCAATGGCATCTCTGACACCTCACTCAGATGAGTTATTTTCAGTTTCTGTAGTTCACATCCAACTTTGCTCTCATACAAATCCTTTTGAGCTCTAAGCTATCAGCACCCACGGACAGACGTTCTGTGTATTTGTCATTCACATACTCAAATTTAAACTTCTGCTATGTCAAAGGAGCTGAATTCAAAGACATACAGTTAAAACTATTTTGTTCATGGTTTGGCTTTGATGCACAGTGTGCTGCAGTTGCAATGACCATGTCCATCATTTGTGGCGGGCCCTGGAGCCCCCAGAGCTGGAGGAAGAAAAACCTCTTGGTTGCTGCCCCCGTCCTGCTTCTCACCGAGCTGCACATCCCCTTCCCACCTTCCTCCAGTCACACATCCCCTAGGGGCTGCAATTCACAGCCGGATAGCTTTCTGAAATCCAAAGGCCATATCTCTAAGAGGTGGCGTTTGCTCGTATGGTGTCCCTTCATGCTCCTGTCTGCAGGAAGAGGCATTGCTGAGTGCCCCTGAAAGGTCACTCCGGAGCTCCACCCTGGGGCTCCAATGGACCCATCCATTAAGCTGCCTCTAACAAAAGCAAACCCCAGTGTTCATTACATAAAAGACCAGCAGGAGCTCTGTTTTTAATTAGTCTACATCCATGCTTGTTTTGGCCCATCTCCTGTGTTTAAAAAATTAATGATTAAGAAGGTTCATTGTTTTTAACCATTTGTTTTACTTTCCTATGGAAGATAATGAATGTGAAACAGTTATTTCTACTCTTCTAAACCTGTTCTAATTCCAAGCCTTAAAAATATATTGCATGTTACTATGGGAAATTCAGATATAGATTAAGCCCTCTCATTTAAATTTGATCCTGGACATTTTTACTCTAATCCTAGAATATTCCCTTCATCTTCCAGCATTCTTTTTTTCTGCAAGTGTCTTTTAAAATTCCTTTAAACATTACAGAGCTTGACAATACCAACTCTTGCTATTGAATTGGAATTTTATTTTGAAATGCACAAAAGGAATTAAAAAAGAAATCTGTCAGACTATAAATAATTTTCAAAACATGATTTTTGCTCTTCCTGCATTAATAATAACATACTGGGCACTTAAAATGAGAACATTAAATATTCTTCCCATTTGTATTCCTTGTTCTGTTTACTTTTTGAATTTTGCTTGGTTGTGACAATGACAAGATACTTGAAAGTTTCTGTTTATATTACGATCAGGTTCCAATAAAATCACTATGCAGCTGTATGCTGCTTTGTTTGTGTTATAAGCACTGCAGGGGAACATTTCCATTTTATTTTTACTTAGTCTTTATTTCTACTGAGTGTCTGTTTTGATTTAAAAAAACAAATCTTTAAAAAAAAACCTTGATCCGAGGAGGGCTCTTGAAGGGTGGAAGAAGGGATACAGAGGGCTGCTGGAGAAAGGAAGAAGGCCCAGGTTTTGAGAGGTTTTGTTACAGATACTTCTGTGAAACCCAACATAGCAATGAAGACACACGCTTGTGGTGCATGTGCGGGGGGCTTCATCTGGGGCTGGGAAGTCCCCCTGCCATCTGGCTTGGTCTGGACCCTGACCCACACCTCCTTTTTGCTCCCTCTCTCCCTTCTGCAACTGAAGTTCCTCAAAACCAATCATTTGTCTGAAATGTCTCTTTTCTAGACCCACCACCACCGGTCACTGCCTTTTGAACAGGTCGCTGAACGCCGAGCCCAAGCCACCCTGGGAGGTGAGCTGGAGCTGCCATGCTCACCTCCTTCCTCCCCCTGCCGAGGGACAATCATTCCCTCTGCAGGCTCTTCCTCCTCTGCTGTCCAGTCTCCTTTCAGGTGTTTCCACCTAGACGCCATTTGGGGATAATATCCTTGCCTCACTAAAGTCAGGGGAGAAACTGCATTGGTAGTACTTGCCCCTTCCTGCCTAAGAGCCCAAAGATGTGTTCATTCATTTATTATTTTCACAAGCAGTGTGGAAAAAAATCATTTTCCTCCTCCTCCTGTGAATGCTAAGGATACCCAGGGCCCCAAGCAGGTACTCCAGTGCATCCACTCACTTCTCTATGTGCCTAGTTTAGGCACTCCTGTGAAAACTGCAGTCACCTTCCTTCAATTTCTTTGCATCATCTGCAAGCTCATAATTGGTGAAGAACCAATCCTCTGACCCAGCGCCTCTGGAGTACACTTGTAAGTAGAGCTTTTTCAGTAACAGTAATAGATTGACATAATTTCATTAAAAACATCGTGTGTCACTAGGGTATTAACAATGGCTTTGGCTTCTAAATCTGATATTTAAGTGCATTTAAATAACCTCTCAGAGTTTTTGAGGCTAAATTATTAAGAGTAGCTCCTTTTACCATGGACTTTGTATAACAGTGTTATGTAAAAAAAATCACTTTTGACTGAAATACCTTTACTTTCCCTTTTTAATTTTTTTAAACTAAGATTCCTGACATGAAACATCTGCTGATGGCAACAAAATAAACTATTATGCTAAGAATTCACAGATTAACAAAATGTGAAGTTTAAAATGAAGGGCAGAACACTTCATGGAAAATTCTGCTCCATAGCCACACACCTGTGAAGTAGCTTCTTTGCTTTAGAATTTGTAAGGGCACTTAGGCCTTACACCAAACTCTAAGCAGTGACCTGGGCAGAGAGACCTTATGTTCTTTACTTCTACCCTGCAGGACAAAGGTGGTGTAGATCTGATAGGAGGCTGGATCTGGCCCCAACTCCAGCCTGCCTAGCCTGTGGTCAGACAAAATCTGTTTTCTGTCTTCATTTTCTTTCCTTTGTCCTTTTCCTTTTTTTTAAACCTCCCTCAATACCATACCGCTACCTGCCCCGTCCTGTTCTGCTCTGCCCTTCTCTGCAATGTGATGAACAAGAAAAATCTGCAAAACGATGCTACCTGTAGCCAAATCTGTGTGGCACTCAGGGGCACAGCACAGGTGCATGAGCACAGCCACAGCCTAGGAAGGGAAGTATGCGCATGTATGCTCAGAACAGGAACTAAAAGCCTGGTGCTGCAGTTTTATATTTCCCCAGCTACAATGAGAAACCTTTGATTTCCAGAACTTGGAAATAAGGATCAAACTCATCCAGGAGCCCAGGCCTGAAGTTTGGCATCAGCTTAAGATAATCAGACCATTAGGTTCAATGTTCCTTTAATTTTCTCAGGTTATTTCTCTAGGGTTATTTCTCTAGGACAAACATACCCCAGAACGATAACATAATTGTTATCATAAGGATATATAGCATAAGGAAATTTGTTAGAATAAGGAAGTACCACTTTGTGCATTGTGAGTTATCGGAGCAGAACATGCTTCAGCCTAATCCAAAACACAATGAAGAAAAGGCAAATCCAATGACTTCAATAGGATTTGAATTAGACCCTTTAAATCTGACACAAGCATGTGCTCACCGTTAAGCATTACTGCGTGGGAGCCATAAACCACGATGCAGAAGTCCCTGATTAGGCCCAGTAGAATAGTGGCAACTTCACACAAAGCAGGGAAATTGTTGGCATAGTAAGAAAAGAGAGGTCTAGCAAATGGGTTTAGAAAGGTCTAGCAAATAGCATTGTAACAGTAATGGTCTTCCTGAGGCACAGAAAGAGGCAATAAAGGCATTCACTGTTTGGTATACAGTATTTAGGGGATATTTGTCATGATTCACTCCAAGTTATTGCTGTAGAATTGCAAGTTATTTTCCAGCCATCTTTAAATTCCACTGAAAGGAAAGAACTTCCTCAGATGTGTTGATCTAATTGCCAGCAATTTCCATTGCAAGGCAGAAGAAACAAATAAACATAGGGTAGAGGCAGTTAACACAATCCAGAGCATCTCATAAACATTAACATCATGGCAGTTTTTGCAAATTCTTGTTTTTTTGGGAATGGGCTGCTTCGGGCAGCACAGCTGAATCGTAGGTTTTTTTGAGTGACTCTTGTTATTGAATACACCAAACGGCTAGAAATAATGCTCCTACCAAAGCAGGAAAGAGGTTGTAAACTCTGTTTGCAACTTACATGGCTGTTGAGCAAACTGCTTTTGTGTGATGTAATCCCTTCATTTTTTTGTAGGTTTTCAATCGCCATTTCAAGCTAAAGAAAATATGCACAGGGGAAAAAAAAAACAAAAAAAAAAAAGGAAAAAAGAAAAAGAAAGGAAATCAGATAGTTAGCAACAGCCAAGATTTTATCTTTATTAATATTTGAATGATTAATGCTTTATATCAACAGGCTTGTGAAAAAGAGGCAAGTAGATGAGGCACAGTCCTTATGGGATGAAGCTGAAAAGGCGTTATTGTACAGCATGCAAACTAACAACACAGCAACAATCCCTGTTAGGGTGAAAGGGTGAGACTAGGGGACTTTTGATCTTCCACTATGTGTGTTGCCCATTATAAACAAGAAGCAGTTTTCCATCTCCTCTCCCCTTCATGCCTGGACCAAAACACCACCATACAGACATGTTGCAGCAGGTCAAAGCAGACTTGCTGCAGAGGAGGTGCATTTTACCCAGATCTTTTATGGAACACTGGGAATTAACTTTGAATTAACTTTGAATTAACTTTGGTTCTTATTACTTCTTAAAAATTTGGCAAAGAACTGAAGGCAACTAAATAAAACAGAGGCACCATGAGGGTTTACACCAGGAATGTGTAAGCTGGAATGGATAGATCTTTGCTACCAAGCAGAACTGCTATTGGGCTCATTTCCACTGATCTCAGAGCTTCTGCAGCTGGAATAACAGCGAGGCATTCTGACCTCTGAAGAGCCCTCTTGCTTTCCTCCAACCTCACTTAGCTTCTAACACAGCTCTTGCTGCTGCCCTGTGTTCAGACCCTCTCTTAGACCCTTCTTGGCTTGTCCTGTCTATTCCTGGGCCTCCCTCAGCAATCTCTGGCAAACTACGGCATAGAAGACTGGCAGTTTCTTGCAAGTTCTTGCTGCTTCCAGTGTATGTTCTCAAAACTGCATTACCTGTGACCTGTTAGCGTAGGCAGGACAAGGTGGCATGCTGTAAAACTTGCAATCAGTATCTATCTCTATCAAGTTTACTATCTGTCATCATTTAACATGCATTGTTGTGCACGTATCTATAGGTGCATGCACAAAACATCACATCTGCATGATCATCTGTCAGTGTATGCCCTCTTTCACATACAAGCTAGCTCCCTATACTCCAGTTTGCACTGACTTACAGCTTGGCAAAGACAAAGACAGAGAAAAAAACAGCCTTTTACAAAACCAAGCTCTATCAGAGAAGTGAGAGAACAGAAAAAATTGGATCTAACTTCTGAAGCAACATTGAACAACCCAACACAGTTTTTGCAATATCCATGTCTGAAGGCAACACCCTGCCCAAGCACCTCCAGCATAAAAAAAATGAGACAAAACTTTTTTATGCTGAGGGTGATGGAGCACTGGAACAGGCTGCCCAAGGGGTTGTGGGGTCTCCTTCTCTGGAGACATTCAAAACCTTCCTGGATGTGTTCCTGTGTGACATGATCTAAGTGTTCCTGCTCCAGCAGGGGAATTGGACTAGATGATCTTTCAAGGTCCCTTCCAATTGCTAATATTCTGTGATTCTGTGAAATCCCTTGGTTCTGCCCCAAAGTGGCATCATTGTGGCACCTATCAGGAATTTATCAGTGAGTCTAAAAAAGGGTCAGTCCAGGACTATGTTTCAGTGGGTTTTGAGAAAACTGTTCAGCATACCATGATGTACCATGAGGAACCAAAAGTCATCAGCACAGCCTGATTGCTGATGCAGCCTTCAGGAAATGAGTCAAGGTGTCAGAGGGAGACACCACTTCCTTCCTCTTCTGAAGGGGCAGAGACAGCTGAGCAGCACAGTGCCCATTGAGCAATGCCTCTTATGCAAGCACAGAAACAATACTTGTGTTTTTGGCATTTTGCTATTGTCCAATACAAATGGACACCTTACACGTGCAGGAACAAATATTAGAGGGGAAAGACTGGAAATTCATAAGCTGTCCTGCATGAAGCTGAGCTTTTTGACAAAGGAATATTTCAATAGCTGCCTGACTAGAAAGAGTGCTAAATTTCTTGACTGTGAAGTTCCTGAGGTATGTATCAGCCAAAATCACTGACAACATTTCACTGTTGAAATGTTGTCCAGCAACACTCAGTAAAGGAGAGCTGCTCTGTTCTCTTCCTACCATCCTAGGACACAGGGACAGACTGAAGTTGTGAGTCTGCCTAGAGGGATCCAGAAGGCGTAAGACAAGATGACTTAAAGCTTGTTCATTCATTTTCCAGCCACAGCTGGACACATTGGCAACAACTCTCAGCTACTGCTCACTATCTGCTGAACAAACAAACAAACAAACAAACTGTCCAAGAAAAGAACTGGAGTGCACTGGGCTAGAGATCAAGTTACTGAGAGTCAAAAGGACCAGAAGGAAGACAGTTCTAAGTACCTACTTATGGGAGTTCTCAAGGATTTCCTCTCTTGGCCTAGCTTAAGCTTAGTTTAAATGAAGATTAATACTGGTCTGTTAGCACAGACCCTGAATGGAGCTGCATGATGTCCTGTTCCAGCCTATTTGATGGAGCAGAACATCGTTATTCCAGCAGATATGGACGATGCTGTTGTGCTGTTTTTTTTTTTTTTTTTAAGATTTATTTTAGTGTGTATACAGTCTTTACCAAACATCCCCCAGCCTCCTGAGGAAGCTCTAGCTCTTACCCCATTGCTAATTCTGAAGTGCTGCCTTGCTCCCACTCTCCTCTGAAGAAACATTCCTTGCTCTCCCCTTTGAGGTCTCAGTGTTGGCTCTGTCACAAGTGCTCAGCACCCTCCAAGACCTCTTGCTTCCCCATTCCTTGCAGCATCTCCATCACTGCTCTCACATTGCTGGTCACTTTGATATCCAACCCCAACATGACATGACTGAGGCCACATGCAAACAGTTCTTCCTTGTTTACATCTGCATGAGCTGTAATCTTCTTTCTCTCCACTGCTAAAGTTCATAATCCTGCCCCAAATACATTTTGCCTTGACTGTAGCCTCTCTGGCCTCTTCAATACCAAGTTTTCCTATTCTCTGTTTAAGCAAGGCACTGCAAATAAAAATAATGTTCCTACCCATTGACTTGATATAATCCTCACTTTCCACTACCGGTCCACCCATTATTATGTGAAATTCAAAGTAGCTATCATGGTTCTGAATGTTCCTGATAGCTCTGCTCTGTCTCCCGTCAGCTCTGGTCTGTGCTGAAAGAACTGAAAGTCACAGATAGACACATCCCTGTACTGTCTTCCAGACAAGCATCCATGCACTACTTAACCCTCTTAAGCCCCTCCACAAGAGCTACTGTCATTTGTAAAGTTCATTCCTACATGCAACAGAGTGAATTTATTTCAGACGCATTTTCTTAAAAGTCAGTTCCTACATTCTTTTTTTCTCGAATGGCTTATTTTATGTGATAGACAGCTACAAAATAAATCTGTTCATGGGACATTTCTACTGACACATATTCTACTTGGGCTTTTTACATCGTGCCTGTCACCATGGAAATAATAATAAAAAAGTTATGTTGTGCAGCTTTGCAAGATGTAGTCCCACACAGGTGAGAAGATCAGCAGCTACTTCCTTCAAAATAACAAGCATGAGCACAATCAGAGGAAGGTCCAATGCTAGTTTTTAACTATGAATAATTAAAACACACACAATTCTCACACAAGAAATGAGCTCCTGCTAATCCAAATGAATCTGACATTTATTCCTATAGCTCCCGCCACACATTTCCTCTTTCACCCAGAGCTAAGGGCTTTACCCATAGACAGCTACTTCTTCCTAAGGCAGAACACATTCACTGCAGGATCAAAGACAACCTTTCCAGACACAAAGATTCAAAAACTTTAAAGTCTGTACTTTAAAACTCCATGGGACAACAAAGTAAGCCTTATTGGCCAGATTTTCAGGAGTAGTCAGTAGCAAACAGCCCCTATTTTTCTCCCTAAGTAGTGCTGTTCCTGTTTTAAAATCTAGCCGCATACACTCAGTCACACCTATATTGTATACAAGCATATACACACACAGGTCAGTCTGGAAAGGAAAGTGAACACTGTCCCAGAAGAACACAAGTTCCAACCCATTCTTGGCAGCAGTTGCTACTCAGACTGTAGATTCTCAGACAGAAGCCCTGATTGTTTCTAACTGCAAAAAGGCTATTTTAGGTTAATATTTTTACCCTTCTGAGTCCCATACAGTTGTGCTTCTAAACCCAGCACCTTGACTGATAGTCAGAAGGACATGATTAAAAAAATAAGAGCTTTAAAACATTTCTGTTTGATAAGTATTATCCATAAAATACATTTTTTATAATATATGGCAAAGACAGAATACACAATGGTGTAGGTGATATATAAAGGCTTTTCAGTCACTGTGCATTTGGAATGATCAGCTTGACATGTCTATAGTAATTATTCACTGGGTTAATAATGGACTTTTCAGGTCTCTTCATAATGAAGAATCTTTTTATATATTTCTTTGCTTTGGATAAGCCAAGCTTCATGTTCAGATGTTATACGTATTAGAAAATGTAAATATTGACAATTCTCTTGAATTGGAAAGCCAAAATATTCTGCTTGGAAAGAAAAGCAAAATCACCATGTTAAAATGTTATCTCCATGCTGCATAATTGCAGCATGTGAATGATCTGCTCAGAAAGTTTGACAAGCCTCTGCCCACTGGTAAGAGACATCCCAAATTCCTCCTGAAAAACATCTGTAGTACACCAGTGTCTATTCTCTTGCTTGCACTTGCATAACATGTTATACAGACATATACACAGTGCTAATGATTGGAGATTTTATTTTCTGAAGGCTTTTCAGTTCCCTTGGAACAATTCCGGGCCCCGAGCTGTGACATCTGCAGAGCTACATACCGTTGCTGGAGAGGAGCGTGAAGTATGTGACAGAGAATGTCTAGTGTTTTCCATCCCCCCATGAATGAGATAGGCTCCCGAGCTGGAGAGGATCGGACTTCCCCCAATGTCCATGGTGATGCCCACCATGTTGTGAGAGGGAATGGCTGTAGGAGAGGATGCCGCTGTAGTCACCTGAGCTCCACCTCCCTGTGGTTCGAAATAGGAAGCTGCACTGCTGGGGGCGTAAATCTGAGCTTCGGTGTTGTAGGAGTAGGCAGCTCGTCTATCAACGGAACAACAGAGTTAGGACGTGGAGCACAAGCTGATGGCGAGGAGCTTACAGATCTAATCTAACGGACAATGGCTTCTGCAATCTGGACCACATTTTAAAAAAGGCCTCGACTCCGCTGTCAGTGGAATTTGCACCACTGAAATTGAACTCTGCCATAAAAGTCAATTCTGACATTAGTCGATCCTGTGACAGCCCTGAAGCAAAGACCCGCAGCCACAGCCTGTCCCAGCAGTGTAAGTGCATGCAGAGCCCTGGAGTCATTTTGCAGCCATCTCACTCGACCTAAATGCAGAGGCTGAGAGCCTCCCAGCAGGCAGCAGAGGCAGCAGGACCCAACCAGGGACACAAAGGGGGGTGAAAGGATGCCTTACAAAGCCCCTTTCTTCCCATAGAAATTCTGCTTTGGTTCTTAAGGCTGCACCACACAGTGGGATGGGGAGGGGAAAGCACAGGACCGTTTCATATTAGGGAGAGCAGAATTCCCTGAAACACCTCTTCCATGAGGACATCACTTCCACCAAGGCTAGAGTCTGGCACCCACACACCCAATTCAGCACATAAAACAGTTCCTTCTCTTCCTCCTTTTAATGGCAGCCAGTGCCAGCAGCAGTGTTGGAGGGGAAGAAGCCAGGAAGGACCAAACTGCTCAGACCCAGCAGGGAGGGGAAATGGGCTCAGAACAGAGAACAAAAGACTCTTACATGGTTCCGTTGGTATAGACAGCTTCTCCTCCTTCCACATACTGGACCTGGGATGGATATACATGCTGCACAGATTGCACCTGAAACAAGCATCATAAGCCTGAGTTACAGATATGGAACAGGGGGAGAAATTACATATTACATCCTTAACTTTGAACCTTACCTTGACACTTAGGCTGTCTCTAAAAAAAAAAAAAAGAAATTAAAAAACCAACAATGAACAAATTTAAAAATAAAACATGTATGTCCCAACGGATGTCCCATAAAAGATCAAATTAAAATAAATAAATAAATAAATAAATAAATAAATAAATAAATAAATAAATAAATAAATAAGAAGTTGCTCCATGAACAGTGGAAACAATGGAGCTGGGTTTCCTCTGCACACATGTCTCAGGGCTGGTTCTCTGTTGACTAACCAGGGTGAGATCATGCTGCAGCCTTTCCTTTAGAGAGGAAGTTGGCAGTGTCCATCTGCATCCCAGCCCCTTCTTTTTGGTCTGGGAGGTATGTGGTTGCCCTTTGTCAAGTTTTTCTGAAACTGAGTACCCAAATAAAAAATTGCTAGAGGAAAAAGTCAAGAGAATTAGACTCACTGTCCACATGAGGCAGCACCACATATGCCTGGTTTCTTAGGAAACAAGGGCTGCAAAAGGCAAAGTTCAGATAAATAAAAACACTTGCATGGCTCTCTGCAACCCAACCTTCCTACAAAGCCACAAGTAGTCAAGTAGTATATTTGCTTATGTAATTAAAAAATAATCCCAAACACTTTGCCTCTAAAAAATTTTTATTGAGGATTATTGCTTTTTAAATGGCAATTAAAAGCATTCATCAAATCTTCAAACATATGCAAGACACCTACTACAGTAAAGGTTCTTTCCAAACCTTAAATATCTTGAGAGTTTCTTTTATTATCAGTCTGAGAAGGAGAGAGAGAGATGGAGAAATCTGCTCTCACAGTGACCTCCAGGTCTCTGGATGCACACAGCTGTTTAATTAACAGTATGGATTTTTCTTAGGAGATATTTGACAGTTTCAAATTCAGTGTGGGACATGGCAGACAGGGAGAGCCAGTCCTGCTGACCCAGAGTGGCTGTGTGGTGTCTCACTGCGGAGACATTACCTGTTGTGGAACCTGCTGAACTCTGGGAACAGAGATTTGCTGCATCTGCGCTCCTTTGGGAGCAGAGCCTGCTGCTTGGACCAAAACCCTCTGAAAGAAGAAAATACATTAACACACGCTTACTTCCAGTTTGTAGTTAGTCTGTAACACAGGTATTCCCTTTCAAACTTTCATGGAAAGCTTGCAGATACTCCAAAGGCAGCAGAACCCCTTCCTTAGTGCCCCTATGGCCCCCTATCCCTCCAACGTAACCTGTATCAACACCAGCATGAACTCAGATACCTGAACTGCGGAAAAGCAGAGAGCTGGATCCACATTTTCTGAATTTCTCCATGGAAAATAATAGAGCAACAGCAAACAGCTGATTGACAGGAGGCATTCAACAGGGGGAATTCAACAGGAGTTCAACAGGAGGTTCAGTCGCAGCCAGAAAAGAACCACTCCTCAAACGTTCACATTTTCCTCCTATGGCTGCAAAGATGCTTCTTTTGTTCCTGCTATACCAAAGCACAGTCTGTCTCCCGTGATATGAAATCACTCTCCAAGGTGCCACAGCCGTTACGGTTTTCACCAGCACCGAAGCCTGGGGGGTTCTGCATCTCCCTTTAGTGCCACCAAGGGCACAGACGTGCTTTGTGCTATCCTTGCCTTACACCTGACTTTCTGTTTGAGGCTGCACACAAGTCTTGAAGAGTGCAAAGCACCTTGCAGATCCAGTAAAACAAATGTGGAGACATAGTGGATGGAAATAAATGATTCAGTGAGGCCCGTGGGAACAGAGCCTAGGATACTGGCATGAAAGTAAGAAAGGAAACATTCAAGCCAAGTATCTGTAGGGCACTTTAAACTGATGAGAACCTTCTCCAAGGAAACAGTCATCCTCTGTGGCTTGAAACTTTAAAAATATCCAGCAGACTGGGCCAACAGAACAAACAGCTGCAAAACAATCCCACATGAATCCTAGAAGAGACCTTGACAATTAGTGGCTACCATATATATACTGATGATTTTTAGACCTCTGACAGCCTCCCAACATGTCCTTTGTAACAAGACAGAAGTTCTGTTCTAGCAGAATTACAAGATTATGACAATTGCCCAGATTTTTAGGCAGCTCCTAAATCACGGTCCCCAGGCTCACTTTCAGAAAGTCTGTATACTTTTGAGATCCTGTAGCTGAGCTAGTGCTAAGGACGCATACAGTTATGCCAGCCATCACTTTGCCTATTTTCTTCCCAAAAGAGGCATTAAAAGCCCTTTTTCAAGTCAGGTCTTGACAATGCCAACTGCATCAAAGTCTCAGTGAAAATTATTCCTTTCTCCTACTTTTCATCCTTTCTCTGTCATTGCTTTTACCAAACGACACATCTCTCTCCTTTGGCACAGCTGCCCAGCTCAGCTACTTTTGTAATTCATCACCACCTGCCTGGTTACTCCTACTAGCTTCTAATCAGAAAAAAAAAAAAATCATCCCCAACCTGTAAGATGAGGCCATCCTGTTCATACAGCCTTCTCTCACACTGAAAGGTGGACCAGTGATCAACAACACCAAAGGCTTCAGCCTCGCACCAGTCACGCTGCCTGTAGCTCATTCCTAGTATTTTCTTTGTTCTGCTGGTGGAATGGAAGGTTCTCTAGATGTTCCTCCTCTTCAGCTCTCTTCCAAGATCCTCTGGATCTTCCTTAATCCACAGAGTTCCATGTGGGACGCTGTGTCATAACAACAGCACCAGGAAAGGCTGGACAGAACTTCGGGAACTTCATAATCCAAAGCTGAAGGGTTTTCTTACCTTCTTGATCATTGTCACAGTCAAATTCACACTAAGACTGACAATCCCTAAGATACTTTATGCTACATATCATCACTACAATATAAACAGGAAACAACACCCAGGGAAATCAACGCTGGGAAGGCTGCTTTAAAGATGATAGCAGGCTGGCCAAACACATGCTGAGTGGCACGATGTGGATGTCCATGTCCCAGTGGACCAAAGGCTCCTACCAATTCACAAGTTTAAGTTGTTGTCTTCCATCGGGATCCAATGACAGCTACTTCTGCTCACTTGGGAGTTGGAGAAGGGTGTAGCTGGGCTACACCCACCCATCCTTTTATCCTTCCAGCTTCCTTAACTGCCACAGAAAGTTCTTTTGATAGTTCCCCAAATGCCATAAAAGGGAACCAGTTATGCTTAACACTTCCTGTTTTGCATTAGGTAGTTTTCATTCATCAGTTGAAGCTATCATTTCTCTCCTACCAGGAGACCTTCCAAGAGCATTGTATTCATGTAAATGAATCATGAATTTTCCCCCTCTCTTGAATTTAAAATGTCAGGATCCACCTATCAAAGGAAGAGGCTAGCATGAAGCTCCTCCACCCACTCTTGCCCCAGCACTCCCCCCCGCTCTCTTCTGTTGAGCTTGATGCCTTTTTGTTAGAGATGCCTTTAAGGACAGTTTTATTTTCTGCTGCTTTTACTGACACAACAAATAAGGACAGCAGGATATTACACTGAAGCAACCACCAAGCTGGCACAAAGACATTTCCTTAGGTAGATAATTTGAAAACACAAATCTCATGTTTTAAAGCTTGCGTGTTTGTAGGGCTAACCCAGGTAAATACCTATGGCCTCGATCAACACAATCTCCAGGCTCTTTCTCACCACTGCCTCAACAAGCGGATTATCAATCCCCTCCTCCCAAATAAAGCCTTTGATTCATATACTTCTACCAGTATAGCAGGGCTCTTCTCCATGGAAACAGCGCTACCAGCTGTGCATACGTTACCTGCTGCGAGGCTGGCACCGGCTGCACAACTGGAGCTTGGGCTGATGCAGAAGTGTGAAGCGCCACAGAAGCTGCTGGGTCTGATCCACCCTCTGAACTCTGCATGCTCACTGCTGGAGAGAGAAGAAGGAACATCAGCCAGGGAAAGCACAGCTCCGCTCGCCCAACGCCGCCGGGAACCCAAGGAACCTGTGTCTAAAAGGAGCAAAATCCCAGTGGAAGATCCAGGGGAAACGCTAGGAAGGAAGGTAGCTACCTTCCTACTCAGAGGGCTCTTTTTAGTATTGGATCTAATTTTATTGCATTATTATATTAAGAAAAAAGAAAGTTGCACAATTGTTCCACAGAAAGGGGACGGAAGGAACAGAAAATGCTCTTCTAAATATAACAAAAAAGTAGCATTGGAAAAATATTGTGTCATAGTAAGGGATAAGTACAAATCTCTAAGAGTAAGAACATATTTTAAAAAACATTTATTCTCCCCCTCTGCTTTATCATGTTTAACTACTGCAGAATTTTTATTGAAACTAAGTACATGCCTGGGGCTTAGCTAATGCTTTTGGTTTGAAAGTGGGGTGGCGGGTTCAGCGGTATAATTGCAACCAGCAATCAAACATGAATAGAAAGAACAGTGGCTGAGTGCCGTTTGAAAGCACCAAACCACCCCCACGAAGAAACACCCACGCCCTCCCCAGCTCCCATTAAGGTGCCAACCCTCCGGTTACCCCATCCCAGTGCCACTCGGCTGCCCCATCCTGGGGACAGGGGGACCGTGCAGGCACAGAGAGGGGCTGAGCCCCCATGGGGCCGCGTCCCAAGGGCAGCCATGGGTGCTTTGGTTTGGGTTTTTGATATGATATGGAAAGGTGGAAAAGTCTTTTTGCACAATTTCTTGGGAAAGTTGCTGTTTAGAACTATTTCAAGAATGTTTCTGCTGTCACTTCCGAACTATAAGATTCTGAAATACCCAGATTTTGAGCAGTGTCATTTCTCCTTTCTCAGACCTGTTGCTGTGTGCAACACAGCCTCACAGCAACAGTGTGAAATCCTTTCAGTTTTATTTTCCCCCTCCTTCCAGTATTTAAACTTCTCCCTCAACTTTGTGCAATTAAGAGGCAAAAGAGAAAATGAGAAACTGTGGGATGCTCTGGACAGTGCTTACCTGATAGCTCTTTGTGGTGCAATTGAACGGAGAGGGGAGGTGAAGGTACAAAAACATTACACATTTACTCTCCTTCAGCCATTGAAAGAAAAAAATCAGATTCTTCACAAAAGAGTTTTTAAGATTTTTTTCCAATTAGTGATGACCCCATATTCCCATGCTGCACATTAGAAATTAAAGCAATTACTTCCCTGACTTCACCCCAAGCCCACAGCTTGCAAGCAATTTTCTCTTCCACATCTTTCTACATCCAGGAGAAAGGGCAGATAAGGAGCTTGAGTGCTCCAGGTACAGCCACCGGATTAACTCCACAGCCCAGAAACAAGGGGAGGAAATGCAGCCCCTGCTCACAGCCCTGCCAAGCCCCAGGCCCCATATATAAGCTGTCCTTCAGGGACTTGCTTGTCTGCTTCGAGTCAGATCTTGGCAGTTCAGGTCTGCAGAAAGGTCTCTTAAAGTGTAGCTGTAAGCATCCCTTCCAAGTGTCCTTTCCTGATATTGTGAAATTACCACCCACCCATCTCTGCTGATAAACTTAGTCTTCTGGTTTCCCTCCATGATCAAAAGAGAGCAGAGAGAGGCAGAAAGGGTAGAATATGAATGGTCTGCTGCAAAAATAAATCACCAACGTTATTGTCAGATTAATTACAAAAGACAGGCTCTGTTACTGCTGACAACAAAGCTAGACACAAAGAACCCAATGAAACCTGCAGCTGGTACTTCCAGACAAGGTAGACAGACACCAAAGTACCGGGCCCCCTGAAGCACACGTACAAGACTTCTTATTATTTTGCTTATTAGTAGAATATCCTGGATAGAGAATAATTCATTTCCCACTAAGCCATCTTGTGCATCCTGAGAGCTGGAGGGACAGAAACGTGTATGTGATCTGCTAGTACTAATTTGTGCTTCTGAATCACTGGTAACATAAACAGGATTCCTGCACTGAGAAACCATGGCTACACAACTGTACCTGTGTCCCGGGCGTGCAGTACCAAGTGAGCCAGCACACCAGCCAGTATTGCTGAGCATGACTCAAGCTCAGCATCAGCTTTCAAGGAGGAAGTCTGGGGCCTTCCACCTTGTTTTTCACCTCCCACAGGTGAGGAAGTTTTACAGTGTTCTGGAAGAGACTCAGTGGCTCAGAAGCAAGCCTCATCCCTTCCCCAAAGCAGCAGCCCCAGGGGCTCAGTCCAGCACTGCATGTGTCCTGCTCCTGGCTGGAGGGTGCCATATCTCTCCCAGCTGCAGGGCTCAACCAGGATACTAAAGGTGTCTCATGGCTTCTGATAGCCGTTGACAGCATAACAGCTTGTCAGCCCCCTCGGTACCAGTGAGTTTGCACAAATGGAGGAACAAATCGGTACTAAACAAAGCCACCAGTGGGTCACAGAGAGGAGGAGCATCCCCAGCCAACTTTCTTAGCATCAGGGCTCCTCACACGGAGCAAGAAGACAACTCAGTAATTTTTACTAGGGGACACAGCAGAAGGGATCTGACCTGGCATAAAAAATACAACTGCAGGGATCGGGGCCTTATTCAGATGCTTGCATTTCAGGTACAGACAAGTTCAAAACTCCAGTTGCTCAACCTGCTTGTGATGTCACGGGCAGCACCAAGTGCACTGCTGCGGAAGGCACTGCAGACATCTGAATTCCAGCTTGCATCATCACTGCATGAATCAGGCCGATAGCAAGGCTGCTGTGCTCTGGAAACCTTTTGTTTACACATAGCTATCTTGGTATCCAAGCAAACAGCAGCGACAGGAAAGGAAATACAGAAAAAGCTAATAACTTCTGGGTGCTATTTCTGGGTCTGCCACCAACTTGCTCTGTGACCTTGAACAGGATGCTTCCCCTTTCCTATGCTTCAATTTTCCCACTCCTAAAAAAGTGATCCTACTCCCCTACGTAAGGTATTTGTCAAGCACTGGTCTCAGAGAGCTGTCAAAGTCTGAACACATTTGAGAAAGACAAGTAGTAATGCTGCAAGGCTTGAGGGTTGATAAAGCTCCAACTGTTACTGTTTCATTCATAAATCTCGCCACCTTCATGTAAATAACCTTGCCTTTTTTAATCTATCCTGCCTAAACCAGCTCCAAAACACTGGAAAAACAGAGATAAGGGGAGCATTTCAAAATGTGTTCCATATTCTAGCTTACACTGAGAAGCGGGGAGCATCCAAAGGCTGCCACATGCCTTCCTCCTGCAGGTCGGCAGGGCCCTGGTGGGGAAGCCACACTCCCAAAAAAAAAGCTGCAGGATAGGGGCCAAGCAGCAGAGCCCACAGCAGCATCCGCAGGGCACTCACAGCCCATGAGCTCCACGAGCCAGGGCTTGGCAAAACGCAGTGATTCAGAGGAACTGCAAGTATTTTTCCACGGAACACTTTAATATAAACTAGCGGCTCCTGAATGCTCAAACAAAAGAATTTCAGCGCTAAATGCTGGGACCTCAAATGCCTACTAACTGCTGCTGATTAGAGCCAGTGCAGGGAGTCTGCCCCAGAGAAAGTATGTGGTTTATTTTTCTGTTGTGCTCTGGTCCTCATTCAGCCGGACCCACAAACACACGGCTATCGTAGCCCTCCCAGGCACTTGGAGACTTAAAAAAAGAAATGATGCAAGTCCATGCTGGCCTGGGCCAGCCTTTGTGCTCAGCGTCTCAGTCTAGAAGCAAATGTCACCATTTGAAGTGCATCGACCCCCTTTATTTTATTTTATTTTATTTTATTTTATTTTATTTTATTTTATTTTATTTTATTTTATTTTATTTTATTTCATTTCATTTCATTTCATTTCATTTCATTTTTCGTAAGAGCAGCCTTACATAAGGCAGGAAGTTCCTGGGGGTGGGACTGGCACACTGCTTTGATTCTCACGGCTGAAAACAGTTTGTGAGAAGATTCATGTATGGTATTTAGGTCTTGTATTTACATATTCTGAAATTTTTAAAGTGAAAATGTAAAACACATGAGATAGCCTACACCAGCAAACAGTGAATGCCTTTTTTGAATCCAGAATAATTGTTCAATCATACTAGTGTTGCTTTCAAAACACTAGAACTGCTTCTGTTTCACCAAATTACTTGCTCATTTGAAGTAAAAAAACATATCATGAACTAATTTTTGGTAGGGAAAAATTGAAGTTGCTTTTCAAAGCATATTTTATCATCCTTTGATCTCATTTAAACTTTTTAAATTCCTTTATTCCATCTTTTTTTTTTTTGACAGAATTTTTGAAACAGAAAGCAATACTGGGAATTACTAAGGAAAAGGAAAATATCTTGGATGAGTTTGTTGTTGTTTTTAATAAAAATAGTTGATAATTCTACCTCCAGGACAAGGTTTCTCAGCCATTTATTTTTAAGCTTTACAGTAAACCTTGGTGGATATTACCTCTGCTGGGCAATTCCACTGACCCTCTATTTGCCATTTGGAAATGGGCTCAACAGCTCTCAAAGGGGATTTCTGGAATTTAAATGTGGGGCACAAAAATACATCAGGAAAATAACTGCGCTGAAGTCCAGGAATCAATGATAAACCAAACATTTGAAGACTGAAGAAAGTACTTCATGCCTTTCATTTCAAATTAAGATAGAAAGGTGGGAAATGTTTATTTTTCCAGGTAAACCTGCTATAATTATGCCTTCCTTTTTTATTTCTGATGGTGTCTATTCTTTAAACAGGAAGCAAATGCCAATACAATTAGCTCTCCAGCTAAAATGAGGCATCCTGAACTTTTAATCATTACCTGCACACGTTGTCAGACACATCCTATAGCATATAAAAACTGAGGCTAGAATACATGCGGCTGTGGGGAAAGAGAGGAGCTTGGTCCCATCGAGCTGCATGGATACAAAGATGGTACGGATGAATGTACCAGAACTGCAGGAAAAAAAAAAGAGCTGTCTGTGATTGCTACCGGCATTTTATAGTAAACTTCACCCTAAATTAATGCAGTAGGTAACCGTTGTGTCTCTTTAACATTACCACAAGTTAATGAGATCCGGTACACCCAACAGCCAGGAGGCTCAACTGTGCACAGTTTGTGCTCCGAGGTTCCTTTTTATTCAGGGGACTTCAGGCTGACCAGGTGGTAAAATAATCAGGGAATCACATACAGTCACATTTCTGTATACAAGGTCATGATACAGCTCTGAGTTTTGTAAAGAGATCTCATGATACTTGCTATTTTACCAAGAACCCCAGTCTTTTGAAAAAAGTGGTAATAGGAAGGTTGTAGTTTAATCTGAAAAAATGAACTATTTCTCATCAATAACACTGAGACTTGCTGGAGCTAAATTCAAATCCAATTTTTGTTTGTTTGTTTGTTTGTTTGTTTGTTTTCTGTTTGCTTGGTTTTGTACATTTTTTGCATATTTGAAAGGAAAGTTTACAATTTAAAATAGTTATTTGGTTTCTGGAACCTTTTTGAAGCCAGCTTGGAGCTTAAATAAATAGGAAAAGCAGAATGACAATAATGGAATTCAGACTAAATAAAAGTGCTATTTAACCACCATGTGCTATACAAGCTCTAAATGCTATTTTGTCCCTTGTGTATTGACAAACTTAGTCAAGTTTAGAAAAAGGAACTAGGGTTTCTACATTTAATATATTGACTACTCAGAACCCTCAATACTCTCAAAAGTGATCAAAAATAATAAAAGGAATGAGAGGAACAGCAGATTTTTACTTTCTTTTCTAACAGATGCACGCAATCCATTGACTTTATCCACCACTCTCTATGCCACATCTATTTTATTCAAGAAGGTTTTCTTTAGTATTTTCCATTTCATTCAACATTTTGGCATAGACTCTATTTAATAATTTGCCCTGAAAAGGATTAATTGTGTTTTAGCTGCAGCACAGAAAGGAAGTGTCTGTATTTGGAAAAAAGTTTTTTTATATTATGTGAATAAAAATGCATTCGCATGAATTATACCACCACGGAACAAATATTTGTATTAAAACCAGCTTACTTCCTGCCTCCACATGCATCTTTAATTCCTGCTGTGCCTGTCTCCAAAGCATGATACCTCCAAGAAATAACAGGTGTTTCCCTGAAATTCCTATCAGTAAAATAGTTGGTTTTTTTTCCCATTGCCCATAAAACCCAGAAGTCAGAGGGGCCTATATGCAGAAACAGAAGGCTGCTGCCATACAGCTCTGAGCTGAGACAAAGGCCAAGCATGCTCCCACGTCTGCGCCCTGTATCCCACCTTGGGAAAAGAGGATTTCAGCGCACCCATCGGTGAAACCAGAAGAAACTCATGACCTTCAGGTAGCTGAACCAGGGAACCTCCTCTAGCAGCACCCACGTTCAGGATTACAGTTACAGTGTCCTTCAGACAATACAGTGGAGTCTTGGAGAGCAAAGCTTCTGCCATGTATCAGGGGCGTCGCACATATCAGGTACGTATGGCTGCTTAGCACCTGAACCTAATCCTTATCCAAAATGTTATATATCTGGCAACCATGATACGCCAGACAGACAGGAGCTGGCACCTGAGCAAGCTCATCTAAAGGGTGTCCTGAACCACGTCATAACCTTTAGCCTTTTAATAAGCAGTGGTAAGTGGAGGGGATAGAAGGGGGGAAGCAAATATGACAAGGAACTTGATAATAAGCTGATTCTGGAGAGACTGCTTATTAAATTGCTTCAAAATGATATAAACAGAGAAGGCACCAGAGCCTTCCAGTGATTAGGTTAAATTAATTTAAAACAGAAGCAAACACTGCTTGTCTAAGAGCTTTAAGTTACCTGGAAACACAGATAAACCCAAAACACGGGTTTCGAGGGCAGCAGGCAGTATAGCTGTTTTTTTCAGAAACATGGTCCTCATGGAAAAACACAAATTTGGAAACAGCTTTTATTAGCAGTAGTTAATAATATACTGAAATACAAATATACACTCAGTCTTTAACTGGATTTAATGGAATCAAGTCATGTAATATATATATATGCACACATACATATGTAACTTGTGTGTAACAGCAGCTCAGTAATCTTTGCTGTTTCTTTAAAAGTAACTTTCATGGAGGCAGGAGAGAGCTAGGAATGTATCTGTGCTGGCTGCCTAATCGGAGCCATCTGAGGCCGAACAGCAGAAGCTGCAATGGTTTAACATAGCTGGCAGCAGCGTGACGACAAATCCCATGTGTGCAGATTGCAGACCTGAACATGGGCACAGTAACTTCGTGAACCTCCCTCCCATACACAAACCAGCCTCGTTTTCTTTTTAGCTTAACAATTCAAACACTCTCCAAGCGCCAAAAGCAGGACTTGATTCCTTCAGACCTGAACACATCCCTTCTGGCGTGTGGTAATACAAGGACCAGCACACTGCCCGTTTACTGCTGTGCTGCTTTGCACCCGTGGCATCCTGATAGCCTTACCTACAAGAGCCCCAGTGGTTTGGTGTCAAGAAAAAGTTCAACAGCTTCCAGATTTTTAGACTGGCACAGCCGGGTCAACAAGTGCTTGAAAATCCTTGTTTGCATCCTATTAGCTAGCTAATTGACTTCAGAAAAGTTTTGTTACAGCCATGGCAAATAACGCTGCCCAGGAAACAACTTCTAGAGATGTGCTGAGCAGTCAGGATGCTTTCACATCTAGAAAGAGGAAAAAACAGTCATACACTACACTCTGTTCCACTTGCAGGCCTTTCGGGCACCACACACATTGGCGCTATGTGGTGAAAGCAAGCCCTGGTTCTGAGCTCAAATGAATCATCTTCCCATATTTTTACGCATACACTGTAGGGTTTCCCAGCACTGTGATTCAACAGGGGAAATGCGATGTGTTAGGCAAAACCCTGGCACAAAAGCACTTGAGAGCTTCCTTACCAGGACAAACCCTCGAGGTGCAGTCATGCACTGAACCAGAGCACCTGGCAGCATGGCCCCAGCAGGCTGCAGCCCCCAGCACTACCCCAGGTACCCGAACACACCTCAGCCTTCCCCAGTGGGATAAGGGGCTGCGCCATGACGCTGGACGCTCAATGGTGCTTTGGCAAGGCCCACTTGCACAGCCTGTCCCATGGCAGGAGACTGGAATATGGAATGTCCCTTATTTTACATTAACTCCTAGGGAACAGCAGAATCTAAAGCCGTATGTTCATCAGGCCTCATTTTTTACTTGTTTAGACTAGCCAATCCTTTCAATGGTCTCAAGGCTAGCTGCCCTTTTGACAATTCCCATGTGAAGCAGGCAAGTTGCTGCAGAATTTCTTTTAGATGTGGGACGGCGGCAGCAGCTGTTTCCACCATGCCCATCTGGTAAACGGCAAATGCAGAAGTAACCACTGCCAGTGCAGCTCCACATGCTGTTATTTATTTATATAGCACCATTTCCAAGTGTTGTGGTGGTTAACAGTTAAGCAGAACAAGCCACAAACATAAACTGTGGCTGGCCATTCAGAAACAAGACAACTTCAAATCAGATTTTAAAGCAGCAGCTAATCGCAGGGGAAAGACTTCATCACGAGGTGCATGAAAATACAGTGCGAGGCAGGGAAAGGAGCAGTCAGGAGCATTACAACTGCTGCAGGTTTGTACCTGGTGGTTTGAGAAGCTAGAAAGGAGTCGGGGCAAGGAACGGAACAAGAAGTGTTCCAGTGTTTTGCTCAAATGCCTGCACAAGCCCTGTCTGCACCATCCTTCCAGCTATGCCTGAGATGCTCCTCCAGGCTGTGCCACCTGCTCGGGGACTGGTGACTGGTGCTACTGGTGCAGGAACACCACAGCACTCTAGGGATCTCAAGGGGGTCTTGCCCTCTGTGCAGTGGCTCACGCCACAGCAAAACCTCCCACGGGGCAAAAAGGACACAAGGCTGTCAAAGAGTCTCTGGGGCCAGCTTTTCTCATGAGTTTGGGATTCGCTTGCCAATGGTACTATGGTACTCCTTTTGAACATAGAGTAAAAAAATTCACATTGCCTGTGTGTGTTCGCAAGTGTGCTCATCCAGGGGTCACAGGCTGGCGACGGGTTGCAAGCTGCAGCTGCCAGCTCTGTCCCTGCACTGCTAGGTGCGTGCTGCAGCAAGCGCTGGGACAGAAGAGGCAGCCTTCCAGAGCAGTGTACTGCTGCCAGTGGAACCAGGAAATGAGCTGTGTTTTCTTCTGTGAAGGTTTAATGTTCACACAGCTATTGGTAACTGGTACTGCAGACTGAACGTGACCCCAGACAAAAGTCACAAAGTGTCTAAAAGCCACACAATTATTCCTGGAAAGGCTAAGAAATGGGAAGGCTGCTTCAGATTCCCTAGAAAAGCAGCTTGGGAACATGCATTTGAACACTGTGCACTTGGAGAAAGGCACAGCTGTATTTTTGGTGCGGACAGGAATAGGACAGATGCATTCTAGATGGATGGGAGAAGATAAAGGCTTCAAACATGTGCCAGTCTGACAGCTCACGCTTTGCAGCAGTTGTGTCCAGATAGAAAAAGAACTGTTACCGAACAAGAATGAACGGATTTATAACTCCTCTCGGGATAAGGAATTCCTGGAGACAGTGCTTTTGGCCAGGAGAGGAGAGCGGGTGGCTTTCCGACAGCCACCTCAGCCCACGGAGCCTTCAGGCTCTGCTCTGGCCAGCAGAGGGGCAGACACAGATGGCCCCGCTCCGTTTCTCCCATCCTCCGAGCAGCAGCGTGAAGCTCGGCTCTAAATGCACGTCCTCAGCGCTGCACTGACAGCCCAAGATCATGCCAAGTCTATCAAGCCGAGTGGGACGACTGGAGTCGTTTCAAATCCCGTAACCACCGGGTGGCAGAGAGGGGTGGGAAGCAAGACAGTCAGCTTTAGCCCTAATTCCGAGCACTTTCAGGTACTACGTGGGGGAAAACGTGGCCTCATCCAGGCTCTGTGCGAGTATCAGCAGGCCCAACGGCGTGGGCCGGCAAGCAAAGGGGCCCGCGGCCGGGCGGAAGGCGCCTGCAGATGTTGGGTGACGAAGCTGGGCCAGGCGCTCTGGCGCGCGCGGCTGCGATGTTTGGGGAGCAACAAGGGTTGCTAGAGGAGACGGAGCCCGCTCCCGCGTCCAGGGTGCGTTGCTGAGCAACGCGGGGAACACTTCCCAAACCAAACAATGCCAGGCCCACAGGTCCCCAGCGCGCAACGCCAGGGCGAAAGCGCACTAAATATGTCAGCGGGTATTTTCAGAAGCCTGGGGAGGATCGACAAATAATGCTCTTTGCTATAGTAACTGAGTGTGGAAGGGGGGGCTCGGGGGCCTCGTGTGCATTAGGTGCTCGATTGTTTTGTTGTTTTTTTTTTTATTTTTTTATTTTTTTTCCAAAGTAAACGGATTTAGAGCTGTTTAAAACAAACATCCAGGAAAGGAACTGAAAGGAACTGAAAATTTTTAAAATTTTATTTCTTCCAAATAACAAATATATTTTTCTTAATTTTATTTTTTTCAAATAACATCTTTTCCAAATGTTATTAACCTCTTTTAGAAAGGGTAACAAGCAGCCCTCCCCGGGGCTCGCTGCCCAGGGAAGCCCGGCACAGGCACCCCATGGACACAGCTACCCAGACAGACAAACCCCAGCAGTTCTCTGGCTTTTTTTTTTTATTTTCCTCCACTTATTTGTAGAGTACTAAAAATTTCCCAGGAGAACTGGTGATCCCTTTCAAGGGGGATGCAGCTGGCTTAGGGCAGGTTTGCTCTTTCTTGTGGTACCTGGGGGTCCTGAGCTCCCTAGGATGTCAGCACTGGGAGTCAGCTCTGGTTTGATGGAAAATAGAAACTCACCTGAAAGATTTTTCTTCTCATTCCATGAGCATGGGGAACTAATTTAAATTAATTACTTCCCATTTTTTAAATTACAATTTGAGGCAACTAATCACAAGCAAAAATTCAAAACCACATGATTTTAAGGGAGAGCTTGCACCCTATAGAAATAGAGACTTTTGTTGGGCTGGTGGAAACGAGTCATTGTCCTGAGCACAGTGGTATGATCTAAAACACAAAAGTTCTGCTGTGCTTGCTAATCACCATTAAGGACATGCGCTGCTGTCATAGTCTCCCAAATTCAATAGGAACAGAATTGAGGCAGAATTTGTCCCTCCTACTTTTAAATTTAAGCCTGGGCACGGGCATCCCATCAGCTCACCTTCACAGTAATTAGTGCTAAACCATATCACTGCAGTAAGTGCAGGGTGCTGTCAGTGTCACTTGTGCCAATTTCTCTGGTCTTTATCTCCTACCAGCACAGTCCAGGGCACTGCAGCAGGCCCACTCACTTCTCAGAGGCTGATGGCACGAAAAGCAGAAATCACCCGTCCATTGGATTTAGTAAGTGTTCTAGTACTGAGGACTTTTTTATAAGGTCTTCTGGAAATTCTGTTCTTTATTGCAGGACTTGATTTTCAAACAATGGCTGATCTCAGCCGCCAAAGCACTCCTCAGTCTTCTAGCAGGTGACTGCATTTATCATTTATCTCCTTCTCAGACGCAGTCACAGGCCTCCTGCTCTCCAGAAGGGAAGGTCCTGGAACATTTTGGAGCATTTTGGAGCAGGGTGGTGATCTTGTGCTCATGATGCTCAGAGTGGCATTCAACAGAGAGCAGCAGCTCATGCAAGAGCCAGGAGCTGAGCACAGCTTGGCACCTTAAAAATGACAACTGAAAACTAAGAAACATCAGTACTTGAAGCATCTCCCCAGCAAAGCAACAGAATGCACATCATTTGCAGCGATTTGAGGTGAAATGGTAGCATTTACACTCATTACAGAAAGATAATTCAAACTCCTTGACACTATCCTCTTCCTTATCTATTGCCTTATGGTAGACTTCAGTCTCCAAACTGCATGAGATATGGTTAAAACATGCCTTAATGTTGTGACCTTTGGCCAAGTAAAGGACTTCCACGGATGATTCTGGCTAAGAGGAACATCTCTGCCACATTAGGGCAAGCAGAGATGACCACAACCAACCTCCTGATTCCTCCAGTCCCATTGAAATGCCAGTGAGGCATGCCAGAATCCGCTGTCTAGACCCTGCTGCCCCTCGGTCTTTCCACCAAAATTACCAGAACGAGCTCTTGGCTGGCGTTAGCCCAGGTCCTATCAAATCAGAGCGCAAGAGGTTCGCTGCCATGAAAGAACCACTGTTCTTACTCCTTATTAAGATGAGCAAACTAAGTCCAAGACTTTCCTCTTTCCACTCATTTCTGCTAAGTGCCCCTGTTCTTGCCTTTAATATGCTAAAAAGTTACTCTGGGATGAGGAAAATACATTAACATTGAAAGCTGACACCTCTCTTATCGTGAGTGGGGGGTGTTACAGCTTCAGTTTCGGGAGTCCTGTTACTCCCACTGAGCTGTACCTGCCAGGAAGAAGCTTCAGGCTTTCTAACTTTTACTTAAAACATCACAAAGAACCCAATTTCACTACTTAAACAGTCAGCCTTCCTAATTTTTATCTCCTAGTGGTTTTTAATACAGCCTTATAGTCCTGGAGATTTCTGGCCTTGTGTAGGAGGGGGGGTTATTCACAACCATGTACTAGCTGAACTTCCTTTCCTATCCCCCAAAGTATCCTACTTTTGCTTTCCAGCAAATACAACCCACATCCACTTCTTGTGATGCTGGAAGAGTAAAGTGTGACTGCAGATGCTATTTCCAGTCTATAGAGCATTTACTGCCTGTGCTGAGCAGTATATTGAGGAGACTATGAAATTCTAACAATCTACAGACTGCTGGAGATACAGTCTTAAATAGAAGGAAAAAGTTGCTTTGAGAGGTTTTTGCCCATTCCATCTCCAGAAACCATACAAAACTTTAACACCTCCCCTTTAGCTAACGCTTTCCAAGTAACACTTGAAAAACTGAAAAGGAAAAACAGATGGGGGTGGGGGAGCAGCCAGTGATGATCTGACAGAGCTAAAATATCCATTAGTGGTAAATTCCACCACCTCCTCCCCCTCCAAAAACCCCAGTGCACGGGTCGGATTCCACCAGCGAGCTGAGAACCCAGCTCCAGCCACCCTCACCCAGAGAGGTCTTTTGATTCTCCTGCTTGTCTTGGCGGCTGCTAGGCAACCTGCGCAGCAGTGCTGCTCATATGCATTAAGTATTAACTATTATTTCACTCCTTCCCGCTTTTCCTACAAAAAGGCAGCAACCTCAGTTCACAGCAGACCATTCTCACCCCGAAGCCGACGCTGGCTGAGCTCAGCTGGAAACTGAGGCAGAGCCATGGGGGGGTTGAGGACACCCAGGTTACTCAGCCCCACAGGACGCTCTCGATGCAGGAGCTTTGGGCTTCACGGGGTTTCCAGCACCCAGCACTAGCCCCCTACCCTGAATGCCCTCGTTTTTGGTGTGCCAGAATATGCAGCTACCCTCTGGGGGTAATGGCCTCTCTGTGCAGGGACTCCCAAACACTTGTTTCAGTTTTGTGCCCAGAGTGAAGGGGGGCAAACATCCCTGCTGCTCCTGCTGCACAGAAGTGCTGTGAAAGAAGAGATTCATGTTAAAACATGGAAAGATGTCCATCCTTCAGGGCTCGTAGCTTTCCATGTGATGAAAAAGCCCTCATTGTACCAAGACAAGGCTGTAAAGCAGGGGAGGCAGAAGCAATGCAGTTGCCCTGTCCAAGTGAAGGCTACGGTAGAACTTGACAGACAACAAGGAGACCTGACCCTGAACCAGTTCTGCTACCATTTGGCAAGCATCATCTCATCTCCACCTCCACAAAAGGCAACTCTTCTGGAGACTTCAGTAGGTATTTTGCTTGGAAAAAAAAAAAAAAAATCAAAACTGTGACAGGACAAAAGAAGGTAGGTAGCAGTTGCCTGTGTTCAGAAGTGGCAGGGGAAGATGCTTCAGGTCAGCAAAAAGCTTGGGAGGCCTACTGCTCAAAGTCAACCATACAGCTTGTCATCATAGCACGGCTTGGGTTGGAAGGGACCTCATTCATCACTCAGTTCTAACCCCCCCCAGGGATACTAACCACAAGATCTGGTTGCCCAGGGCCCCATCTAACCTGGCCTTGAACACCTCCAGGGATGGGACATCCACAACCTCTCTGGGCAACCTGTTCCAGTGCCTCACCACCACCCACACAGCTTCACAGTGAACAGAAAGCATCGATATAACAAAAATAGGGTACCAGCTCCTGGAGGACACGATAACATGAGAGGCACTCTCCAAATTACCTGGCAATTTGGATTTAAGCATCTTGTATCTGAAGAGCAAAAAAGTGTGAACAGTCTTAGGGCAAGAATATTTTATGCCAATAAGTAAGCCATCAAAAACCAAGCAGTAGTAAGATAAAAAGTCTTGTCTAAGTTTCTTTCATCCCTCTCTACTAGGATACCTTCCAAGTCCAAACAGAATCACAAGACCATGCCTCTATCAATAACTAGCCCAGTTCCTCCCTTCCTTCCCCAAAGCACACATGCATGTGCACGCAGGAGAAACAGGGCTGCTAGAAACCAGGGAACTGCAGCTCCTGAACCAACAGCAGTGTTACTTTCACTGAGTTTTCCCCAGCTGTGGTAAATATTTTAAGTGCTCTGTGTGTATGTCCAGCTTGATCAGCAGTGCAGTAAGAGGATCTAGAAGGCTGGCATTTGAAGAGAGCCTCGGCATACACTCTGCCGAGGAATTGTACCCCTCTGGGGGGGCTGCCCCCCACCACGCAACGCCAAGATCAACACATCCTGCTTCTGAGAGCTCAGTCCCAAATTTAGCGATGCTCCTGGATCAGGAGCAGTTGCCAGAACAACCCGTCATAGCAGAGGAAGGTGCTGCTAAGGACAACGACATCTCAGGAAGAGTGAATGCCAACAAATTTTCACCTGCAAGGCGAGGGCATGGCAAGGAGCAGCCTGCACGCTGCTGCTGCTGCCCTGGAACCAGAGCACTCTTCAAGCTCAGTGACATTTCTGAGTGATTACCAAACCTTAAGATCTATTATGATGTTAATTTGCTGGCTAGATTTGCAGGGAAGTGTAATTAGATGTTGTGTAGCTGCGATACAAACTGGGAGGAATGCTAGGAATGCCCGAGTTTACGAACTGGGCAGCAGCCGGATGGAGCAGAGCCCACGCAGGGACGGTGAGGAGCCCATGCACACCTCCAGCACCTCCAGAGCGGAGGAAGGATCCTGGGCGCAGGGTCTGCTCTCCACCCCGCTCCCTGGGTGCGCAAAGGCCCCACTGCAGCCACAACACCAGAGGTGAGCAAGGCGAGGAGGGCATCAGGTGTGCTGAGCTTTACATCCTTGCTCTCCTTCCCACATGGGTACCACCCCATCTCCTACTTCATATTTCCTCATTCCAAACTGTTATAAATGAAGTCTCAACTCACTTTGAATTTAGTAATATAAAAGAATATTTATAAAAAGTATAAAAGCTGTAAAAGGCAAGTAAACAGCGCTGGGTGTGTGGAGAGTCTACACTCCACCAACAAACACGCACACATGAACATCAAACATTCTAAACATATAGAACATTGCTTTTACATACTAAACCCGCGTATGCCTATACATACGTACAATCAGGAAAGGTAACAAACAATCCTTTAAGTTCCATGACTTAAAAGTCTCCATTTTCCATTCCTTTTGAACAATATGTCTCGCTTTAAGTTGTAAAGCAACTCGGTCTTCGGGCCTTACGTATCCTATGCTTCCTGGATCGAAGGAAAACACATCCATCTCCTTTTCAAGGCCAATGAGGCCTTGGTCAAAAGGCATGTTCAGGCCAACAGGGGGCGAAACAGCAAAAGCCTTCGATGGCTGTAGCAGCAGAGGGGCCCATGGCGTAGCAGTCGGATCAGTAAAGGAGCCCGCAGCTCCCTCACTACCTGGCAAGCCACACGTGTCTGACTGTGGCCCCACATGGCTCTTTAAGGCCTCAGATATTGCTCGCCAGGTGCCAAACAATCCCACCGCAAACTTGTCGTTTTTAGTAGCAGAATCCCACACCTTGACCTCCGTTTGGTCCCATATTTCAGGATCATAAACTGATTGTTAATAAAGGGAATATGCTGTAAGGTTAACCAGGGCAGTCTTTGTTCCTCAGGACGTATGATTCCCCATAATGCGCAACTGCTTACCAGCAAGGGGCAGTTGTGTGCGCGGCTCCGCTTCTCTCAGCTTGAGCTTCTCTCCAGCTCCGGTGCGCCCATTTCCAGTGACTTTCTGTACGAGCTTCTTTGGGTGGCTTGCTGAGTTTGGCCAAACCTATCTTCATGAGGAGATCAATGTGCCTGTTCCCGTCCTGGTCTCCGTTCTGCTAGCCGGTCCCTATTCATTCCTTTTTCATTCCTGCTTTCATTCATTCCTGCTTCTTTATTGATGACGTGACTTCATCACATCGTGTTGCTTTTTTTTTTTTTTTTTTTAATCTTGAGGGCAGGCTCCCCTCTTATACCCTTCTCTCCACAGCAGTTCTTTTCAAAACAACTTTTAATTGGTCAAACAACTTTGAATGTAACAACAGCAAACACCCAGAAACATCCATGCCTTAATGGCTGGAGAACAGCAACTGGAGACTGCATGGTGTCTCCTGAATCACCCTTCTTTGTTCCCTCTAAACTCTTTACAGTCCTGATGGCCTCATCGTTAAGAGTATGATGTTATTATCAACCACGGGGCTTGCCGACCCCCATGGCCACAGTCCAACATCTCACCCTTCTTTATTAATATCAACCATCTTCTTGACACAAATTACCACTCCATATATAACAAAACCAAGAAAGTAGGATCTGCCTTAACCGAGAGCATCCTACCGATTTATGTCACTAGCCTCATTCAGGTTTTCAGGCTAGATGTTTTAATAGAAGCCAGACAGAAAATGTTTGTTTTTCAAATTATGAGACATTTTCAGGGCTGGGGTGGCACTTGTAAGCAACAACAGTGGCCTGCAGCAGAGGATGACAAAACCTTTTAAAGCTAAAACAAATTTCTTTACATACAATGACTGCCCATTTCACAATTAAGAGACGCAATAATGGCTTTTTTTAAAGAAAAAATTCTAATGTCACAGCACATTTGGAACCACAAGCAGCCGTTATTTCATTTCTGAAACATACCTATTAAAAGGGCTGCCAGATTTGATATAAATTTTCCTCCATAAAATGAACTGATTAAATGAAAATTAAATTGGAGTCCCTATAGCTCTGTAACAGTAAACTTCATGTAACAGTTTTGCAATTTGCAGATGGAAGCATGGAATAGTTTATTCATTTGGAGTCTAATGCAAGTAACTAATTACTCTGCAAAATAATATTCTTTAAACTATCAATAGCATCTAAATTAGGCAAGGGTGGAAAAACACATCTATCTCCTCTAGAAAGGAAAGCTGTCAGCTCTGAGAGCAGAGTAACTACCCTCCTAAGGCCAAAGAATCAGCATAGCAAAAAAAAAAAAAAAAAGTTTTCTAGGAATACTTTTTCAGTCAAAAATACTAACAGCACTGTACAAAGGAGAAAAAAAAAAAAAAAAAAAAAAAAAAAAAAAGGTAAAAAAGCAGAGTGAGAAACAATACCATAAGCATCACCATCTTCTCCTGGAAGAATGCATGGTGCGTTGGATCGACCTGACAAAGGCAAGTTACTGCCCGCAAGACACAGTGGTTGGGACATCTCCTTGTTCTTATTTAATGGATGTTTCAAATGGTGACAGCCTGCTGTGCTTGTTTGCTCAGGCTCAGTTTAAGTGGTGAGAGATGCCCAGAGTTGGCTGAGGGTCCCTCCTGTGCCACCAAACGTCCACGTGCACCTCACCAGCAGCCACCTAACCAAGCGCCAGAATGTTCTTGGTCCCCTGTCAGGAAGCCCCCCAAATTTTTATTCGTAAAACAAAGGAATGAGATGGCCATTGTGGGGGAGGAATCAGGGCTCCTGAAGGAAGGTGGAGCTCCCTTGGCTAGCCAGATGTTTACAAATTCACACAAAGAGCCTAGTTAACAGTTCAAGGATTAATGAAACTTGTTATTGTTGTAAGCAAGGTCATCCTCCCTTGCAGACATCACAGTTTAGGAGACTTGTGTATCAAAACTTGATAAAGCAGGAGTAGCTCCTTTCCTCCTGAAACAATACGGGAGGTGCAAAGATGCTGTCTGAGCTGTAGCACCTGGAAACCAAAGCCTACAGAAGCACAAGCTGAACAGTGAGGTCTGAAGCATCTTCCAGAGCTGCCTGAAGTGAGTGACCCATGCTGTTTTTGCTCTTGTTTTTTGCTTAAAAAAAAAAAAAAAAAATAGTGGCAGAAAATAGTGAATTGCTCTGAGTACTCAGTGGCAAATCTCCCCCTGTTCTACTGCAAGGAACAATGAAGATTTGTCATTAAATGGAGAAGGAGATCAGTTTGAGACATTAGGAGTCAAGATCCTGCTCCTCTGTGGGGGCTGGTAAGCTTTCAATGGATTTTTTCAGTAGGAGAGATTGCACAGGTGGCTTGATTAAATCACCTCAGACTGATTCTCCTGTCTAAGCTGTGCAGCTTAAAAAGCATCAGAGGGATCAGTCAGCATTCACATCTTCCAGTGGTATTGAGCATTTACTTTTTTTCTTTTTAAATTATGAATCGTTTAGCTATTGACCCATTACTGCTCTCCACCATTTTTTCTATCATTAACTGAATTGCATAAAACCAGTCTTTAAAAAAGCAAACCAGAAGGTATGTGATAACACTAATCTCCCCATATTCTTCCTATTTGCAGCTTTCATCCCCAACAAGACAAAGATGGAAAAAAAAAAAAAAAAAAAAAAGAAAGAAAAAAAAAACACACTTAGAAACACTTAGAAAAGGCAGAGAGGACAGGTTGAGGAGCATTAACTGTGGATGGTTTTTAGCACTGACAGATGAAACTAATTTATTCTGTTACTCAAAGCATGGGGCTGGGGTTTCTACAACATCCATACTTGACCCTTTCATACTCCCTGACTCGTAGGTCTCTCATGAGCTATGATACCACGGTATTTACAAGACAAACGTGCTTCAAACAACTTGAAACATTTTCAAAAAGCTTGCAATACCTCTTGGAGAGCCTCGGTGAGGCAGGTAGCCAGTAAGGACCATTGCACTGCCAATTTCAAAAGCAGGATGATTTGCGCCCTTAAAAAGGCAATTAACCTGTTGTGGTTCATTTATTTATTGAGAAGAGATTCGGGTGGTGAAGAGAGGGAAGAGTTTCTTTGCTGCAGCCAGATGGAATTCCAAATCTAGACAGTTTAGTCAGTGAGCTAAGGGGAAGATGTCAAAACATGCTTTCCATTAATGCAATAGCAGAAAACACCACTGGTTTCAGATACCATACACAAACAATTACTGTTCTGCTAACAGAATCCATGCCAATACGAGGGATTTTATACCCATAGTTAGTTTAAACTAACAGCAACAGAGTTGTAAGTCAGCAATATGGTATTTTATTCTGAAATATTTGCTCGGGATCCTACTTGACATCAGACTTCAGTCAAAATAAACTTTAGTAAGTGTTATGTTACATGATCCCATCTGCCTATTTCAAAGGCAAAAAAAAAAAAAAGTAGATTTTGTTAATTCTGAATTTCCAGGTTCAGCCTTCTGAAACAGGAAGCCCAGCTTCTGTTCTTGTTTAGCATGATTAAATCAGAACTGAATGGATTTATTAGTTCAGTGCTATAGGTCAGAGAAATACATCCAATAAAGATATTAACAGCATATATATATTTAAATCAAGTATGACGATTTTCTTTGTGGAGTTCTACTTACTGTAGCTGGAGGGAAAAAAAGACACCAATGTCTCTCTACATCTGCACTTAAACTGCTGAAGCAAAAAGCACTCCAGTAGAACTAATGCAAACTGTAATGCACATTGATTTACTTTTTTTCCTCCAACAATAGCTACACACCAAATAAGTTAGCTAACTGAACGGCCAACATTGACATGAAGCTTTTGAGGGCTCTTTCAAAGGCACAATTCAAATAACTCAAAAGAATACCACAAGCAGTTTGTCTGAAGTTCACAAAAGACGTTGTTGTGTCTGTCTTAGATACAATTGCAGCAATGATGCTTGAAGCCATTTGCAAAGAACAACAAAATCATGTCTGCAGCCTTGATCTCCAGTTCTGCGAGAGCACAGACACATGTGTCCCAGCAAGAGCTTTGTTTGTGCTTCTGCAGTAAGAAAACACTCACTGTTGTTGCAAACTCATGAAAAGGCACCAACACAGAGATTAGTTCAATTTCCAAAGGAGGTTTTCAACACACTGTTTTCTCAGAGGAATAGCACAGTCAGTGCATTGTACCCAGCCGACTAAGATTTCTGCGGGGCAGAAAGTAGGGCAGACTTTAAACTAAAATCCTTTGTTATTACATTGTTAGACCCACCTATTACTGCGTACCTTCTGTAACTGATCCTGAATTTTCCATTCATCAGCACATGCTACTGCTGATTTGGGAGAAGATGATGCTTCCAGGAAAAGACAGTAGGCTCAACTCTTTTCTGAATTTTCTGGTACAAGCTACTAATTTTAATAGACCTAAGAAAAAAGGTATGAAAATTATTTCATAAAGGCAACAGGCTACCAGTTCTTACCATCTCTCAATTCACTATGAGCCTAGGATGGCTACAAGCCAGTAGTGTAAAGTAGAAATACATCCATACACAATTTACTTTTCTCCAGCAGAAGCATCACGTAACGTTCAGGCTAATCACACAATTCAATCCTCATATATGAAGAAAACAGTTAGAAACTGGGAAGATGCATTCACACCACAAAACATTTTGTCATCCAACATCAGAATGTAAGTTCACCAAGTAGCTGCCAAAATTAAAGCTATGACAAAAATTCCTTAATAATAGACTAATAAGAGACTCATCACCAAAGTATTAGGTAATTCTTCAGGGAACATGAATAAGAATTGCAATGTATGATGTATTGATTTAGTTATTTCGTGGTACTTAGGAAAAGAGCTTGAGTTTTAAGGACAAAAGGTTAGAGTACAGCTGTAAAAATTCAATCCCCAACATAAATCATCTCTTGAAATGTGCAAAGAGAGGGAGTTTCACAGAAACTCTCATGTTTCGCATCAGATACTGCAAACTGAGCAGCATATACCAGAGTTTTAGCTTTTCTGTAGATCATGCTCACAAATATTTCTAAGTTTACTTTTTGAATGCACTCTACAAAATATGCTCACTTGGATTATAAAACAAACTGGAGAATCATAATACTAGAGTCACTTGAGGAAAAACTTGCCCAATCACTCTGCTCTCCAGAAACACCTCTCAAATTAAGGAATTTCTAAGTTCTCTCCTGTCCTGCCCTCTGAGTTTTCAAGACTGAAACATGGCTCTAAGTGTGGTTTCAGCATCTTTACCAGATAGAACCCTGCAACATCTCCAGCCCTCTGACAAGGGAAGAACAAAGTGGGGAGTTGCAGCTTCCAAGCAGGTGCTTCTTGTGGACAGCAGCTCCCATGCAGACAAGGGGAGACAAAAAGGCAGCAATGGCACCAAGCACTTCTCGAAGGAGGACACGGAGCAGCCACAGCCGGGTGAGGTCACTCCTCTGTTCTCAGTGTCCTCATGGCAAAGGCAAGGGTTTCTGCACAAAATATCCTGAAAGGGCATGAAGCAAAGCAATAATGGCACCATCGAAACAATGCATGTTTGTTTGATTTTGATCAGCAACTAAAGCAGCTATCATTTGAGGATTTCAAAGCACTCAACAAATAAATATTAATTCTTCCAAGACAATTCATCTCAACTTTCTGGCTCCCAGAAAAACACAGGTGTTGAATTTTTTCCCTAATGCAAAATGGAAATGAAAGCAGAGCAATTGAAGCAGAGTTTCCCACACAGACTCAGCAGCCGCAGTAGATGAAGAGCTGGTAGCAGCAGCCGGGAGCTGCTTGATCAGAGATGAAATTCATGCCCCACAGCACAGGAAGCCCCAGGGGGCACAGGGCTCCCGTGGAAAGCCATCGAGGACCAAGTCTCGAGGCAAGGAGATGCATCAGAAACATGGAAGCAGCACCCTTCAGTGTAGCTTATTTTGGAGCTATGCTATATTATAATTTATACATGTTTGTATACATATTTTTAAATAGATCTCCACACATAGACATACAAATATAGCTCGCTCCAGTGTCTGAATGAACACATGGAGAGATTTTGTTAACAGACATGCCCTCAGTTTGATATTAAAGTGTTTCCTTTCAGTCCTCATTAAGGTAGAGACGATTAGCACTTTTTACACACGAGCTATGAAGACCTGTGGAACTAAAGTCAAAGCACACTTCCCTGCAGGGCAACAGTAGCGGATTTAAAAACTCCTAAACATTATAGTAAGGTACAGAGTGTTTTTCCAGGTGTTTGCAGCCAGGAAACATGCAGAGAACTAACGGGTCCTCAGCTTGCATTTGAGAGACTTGCCCCACTGCCCTGTAACCTGGGGCAGCAGACGATGGAACGAGCAGAAGGGCATTGCCTGGCCCTCACTCTAGTGTCCCCAGGGGAGCATTAAGAACCAGAAATACCGGCTCCCAAAAAATCAACTCCAAAACCAGGGTCTGCAGTTTATTAAGCACCGACACCACAGCTCCTTTGTCTGTGTTTCCACCCCATGGGTAAGGGAGGGCATTTGCTCTTGGCGGAGCAGATATCTGGCAGGGTTCTGTGTCTCAGCGACCCTAAAGATCCTCCACATTCTGCAGGCCAGCACTTGAAGACACATTGGGCTTTTCCCTGGTAACCAAAAGCTATGGCTACAGCCGTTCCCCCAACAAGCAGAAGGATTACGCAGCAGGCAGCAGATGAGGCACAGCACTGGAATGTCTTGGACAGGGGCTGCAGCAGGAGGTTGCTGCGACCAGAGCATGCTGCCAGCACGAAATCCTTAACCCCCATCTTTTCATAAAACAATCATTCTTCTGCTTGTATCAGCACTTAGGAGCAGAGACCAACCCCGCTGCACCTCTTGCAGCACTCCAGACAATGTATTCGCAGTTTATACTGGGGTTCCTGGCACTATAGCAGCTCAAACACTAATGATTTTTAATTGATATTAGAGAAGAAATCTGAAAGAAGCTACATTTCTTTAGTGCCTCTACCTTGAGCCAGATTACGTTGTAGGCCAACTCTGAGGTTTACCTGGATACTGAAATTCTGAGAACACAGTTTATTAGACGCTACAGAAATGTTGAATCCACTTTTTTATTATTATTTAGAAAAAAAAAAAAAAAAGTGTTTTCTTTAAGTTCTATGCAACAGCTAGATTGGGAAGAATGAAAATGTCAAAACCAGCAGTGGCAATAATCAAAAAGCACTTTTGGTGACCCTGTATAACTTGAAAGAGAAATTATCTGTCTTTGAACTCCTTACCTTACACAATTGTCTCGTGTTTGCAGCATACCAGACAATACTCCAAAATGTCAATGCGCGTGTGTCAGTGCTGCAAGCAGAAGCCCCGACCACCCAGCGGCTCCTATCTGATAAATGTTATCTGGTCAAGGTGTTGGGCGCAATCTCATGGAAGATATAGGAGACGTTTTCCCTCGAGGAGGAACATTACTCCAAAAGACCTCTGGGCTAAGCCACAAGCAGGAACAACCTCTACTTATACGATGCCCAGCTGCAGTCATGGTGCTGCAAGTTGTTAGCCTCAGCAAGTGAAGGTAACAGAAGTGGCGCCTAGAACATGGAGGGCAAATTTTGCACTTACAGTTTTATGGAAGGTTATTAATAGAGAGAAAGCTGCATTCTGAGTTCAAACAACCATGGAGGACAGGTCACTCTTTCTTCAAGAGTTTTAAGGCCTGGGTGAAAGATTTCACTTCTCTGGTGAGTGCAAGTCTTCTGAACAATGCCAAGCATCTACCACATTAAAAGGAATAAATACTTGCTAGGAAGAGGTAAGCTCTGAAGATCAACTGGGTGACCAGAAGCCAATATTTCCCTTATGATCTGTATTATGAAAGAAAGATTTCTTCCCATGATTGGTCATTTAGGGTCATGACTATTTGAAAAGATCCACATTTCATGTTCTTCTGGGGGATGAGGGCAGAAGGTTAAACATCACATAAAATATTTTGTTTAAATGCAAAGACTGAAGATAAATTAGAGGGAACTGGTCCATTTGCACTTACCCACATCTGCCCCAGTGTTTCACATCCCAAAGCTGGATTTCATATTGAGTTTTGGCTGTACCTTCCAGACCACTCAGGGTGGGAGAGAAAAGAAGAGAAAGAAGAAAGATATCCTAGCACAGAGCAGGGAGGTTACACTCAGAATGTTACTAAACTCTTGCCTTCTCTTTTACAGTTGGGCTATTACCTGTCTCCATGAGGTTCCTTTTTCTAAAGCATGTTGCACTCCCAGCATCCAAGATACCCTCCAAAAGGGATTAGAAGAAATAAAATAACTAATGCAATTCCTCAAACAAGTTGGATGCTTGACCAGCTGTATGTGTTTAGTCAGAAACTATGCTGAATAATTGCAGAGTTGTCATGGCAGCAATGGGATCTTAAGCTAATACTAAAGAACAACCTAAAAATGACTAACCAGAGGGAAGATGGAGGAAATCGCTCGTTACTCTTTGGTTGCTTGCTTATAATCATTCCACCTGCACTTTTTCCTTTTTCCCCTCTTTTCTGGATGTTTATTGTCAGTCTTCGCTAATGACATCTCCAAAAGAAGGAGCACCCTTAATTACGTGCTCAGTTCACAGGGGGCCTCCACTTGCATTAACCTCGAAGACCCACCAGCCACATGATCCGAGTGCTTCACAGGCAATACTCCTGAACAACGGATGCATCACCACATAGGATTGGTGTTGATTTCACCCTAGCACTTCCAGACAAGCTGGGCACTTAAAAAAACACAGCTCTGGAGAGCCAGCCGAGGAGACATGGATTTGCAGCACGCCTGCCAGTGCACAGACACATGTTCAGCTCAAACAGAAAGGGAAAAACACTCACTCCAAAGGTGCACAGGAGAAACTGTAACCGTGAATCTCTAAAAGAGAAGAGGAAAATACAGTTTCCCTCAGCAAACACCGCTGTTTGTGACGCCAGGAGCCACCGCTGCTGTTGCCTCGCAGAAGATGGGAAAAAAAAAAAAAAAAAAAAAAAAAAAACACTCTCAGCATGGATGCAGCAAGCAACAGAAAGCTGTGCAGCAGCCGGGCCAGCAGGTCAGCCCCCGGGCAGGGGCGCCTACAGAAGCATCCCTGTCTCCTGGTTTTGCTTTGCTTCTGCTCATGACTGGCAGGGAGTCTCTCCGCTTCCCCTGAAAGCATGGGGAAGGTGTCAGGCATTGGCCCTTCCTCCCCTCTGATGATTCCTACCTGTCTTCCAGTATTTTCTGTGTAAGGACTAGAAGCTTTGTAAAGAACAGGTAGCCCAAAGAAGTTGGGCTAAGTTATCGCTGAGCCACAGAAGGCAGGGACATACTGATCTTCATGGCGTGCTGTCATTTGTCCTCATGCAGGCCAGCAGCCCTGCATACGAAGGAAGAGAAGAACCACCTCGAACAGAAGGAACGATTCGTGGAGACTGGACACTTACAACACCAACCACCAAAACGACATGTTGGTGCAGGGTATGGCCAGTTGGTACAATTTTTCCTCCCATGCTGAGGATTTCCTTCAGCAAAGTATTGATTTGGGACAAGGAAAGAAATAAGCTGATTCTTTTTTGTATTTGCTTATATAACGTCCTCGCTGGCACAGCATCCTGTAACACCTGTTTCTTTGAAAGCAACTGCAACCTTCAGTTGCTAATCTCATTCAAAGCCCTGTCACTATGACACTTTCATACTATGCTGAGACTTCTAAGCCATTTGTTAAACTCAGAAAAAGAAATTCTTAATTTCTTAGTAGAAATCTCATTTTGAAAAAATATAACCAGCAATTGCCTTTAAATTACTTTTGAAATGCCTTCATTTGGCACTTCTACAGCTCTTAAATCCTGTAGAACACCAGATTAACAAAAACAAAACCAGTCATAAAGTTTGGGAAGAGGCTCGCTCCTCTTGCACTTCAGAATTCTTGTAAACGTAGTGCTGGACAGAAGCTGCCGTACCCCTTGGGTCATAAGCAAGCACGAAGGTTATTGGAAGAAGAAGACTTTCAGTCATTGACATGAAACCACATGTCTACACGCAGCCAAATGTTATTCTAAAAAGTTGGCTGAAATATGCAAATTTTAACTTTTCTAGTCCTTGCTTTAGCTGGGTGAATCACAAAGACAGCAATCTTTCATAAAAAGATGACCCAAAGCTGAAGGTGTCGGTTCTTCTCCCTTGATTCCCTGACTGGAAGTGGTTTGTGTACAATGTGCATTGAGTAACTGCCTCTATGCTTTCTGCAATGCAAAAAGTGATTAACTGCAGGTAGTGCCCTGTACAAGAGGATTCCTCTTTGTTCAGTGTATTAAGAAGTACGTGGCTTGTGCTGAAGATTGTTCTTGTTGTCCATTTGCATATAGTTGGCATAATTCACATGCTAGTTAGGCAGAGATGGCCTGACAGAAGGAAGCCAGCACATTCTTAGATAATAAGGCGGGTTTGTGAACATTTGAACGCAGGGATAGAGATCAGCCAGCACAAACAAACCAAGGCACCTCCTCTCAGGGCACAGCTCACAGGAAGAAGCCCCATGTGTGCTCCAAGTCCCAGCAGCACAGCCCCGGAGTTGGGGGCTGCATGCCTGTGCTCTTCTCCCAGGGCACACAGTCAGGATGCGGCGTTGCTCCAGCTGGCTGCCGGCCCAGCCATAACCGTGCTGGTGTTTGTTGCATGGGATAGACTGGGAGGGGGGGGGGGGGACAGATGATGGTTTAAATAGAAGCTCTGGCCCAGAAGGTGGGTGTTAAGATAAGCCTGTTGAATCAGCACTGCCCTCCCCGTTCTGTGACTCTGCACACCACGAATGCGCTTCAATTTCAAGTGCTAAAACCGAACAAGGGAAACAGGCAAGGATGCAATACATGGGCTTTGGTTATAGGCTCATATTAAAAGCAAAACCATGTTCTGATTAAACTTAACAGCTGTCTATGCTCCGAGGTGTTACAAGAACGAGACTATTTAAAGACAATGACTGGCGCCATCTATTTTACTTTGACAGAGCTAGGAAAAGCAACGCTTATTAACCGTTGACTGAAGCTCTAAATTGATGTCATCTCTGAAGACATTTTTGTCACAAAAAGGTAGAGAAATAACAAGTGCAGAAGTAACTTTTAGTGGCAATGAATACACTTAACTGAAAAAGCATAAGAGCTGGACCTGTTGGAGCAGGTCCAGAGGAGGCCATGGGGATGCTTAGGGGCTGGATCACCCCTGCTGTGAGGACAGGATGAAGAGAGAAGGCTCTGGGGGAGACCTCACAGCAGCCTGCCAGCACCTAAAGGGGCTGCAGGAGAGATGGGGAGGGACTCTGTGTCATGGGGTATAGGGATAGAACAAGGGAGGGTGCCTTGAAATGAAAAGAGGGGAGATTTAGATGAGATAGAAGGAAGAAATTCTTCCCCCTGAGGGCGGTGAGGCCCTGGCTGAGGCTGCCCCGAGGAGCTGTGGGTGCCCCATCCCTGGCAGTGCCCAAGGCCAGGCTGGATGGGGCTGGGGGCAGCGTGGGCTGCTGGGGAGGTCATGTCCATGGCAGGGGTGGGACAGGGTGGGCTTTGAGGTCCCTTCCAACCATTCTGTCATTCCTAATTTACCAACAGAGACAAAGGATACACAACAGCTGTTGACGTCATTGGAGGCAATACCTGTTCATGTCTTCATGAATTACAGCCCAAAATTACAATTTCCTATTTACACAGGCAAAAGGATAGAGTAAGTGTATTTCAGATGTACGCACAGATACACATGTAACACGTGATTTAATACTGACTCTGAGGACCTTGCTAAGCCTCAGGCCTTGGCACAGGAGCCCCTTTCCCTTCCTTCCCCTCTGCAGGCGACTCAACAGGGCATGTTGTGCCAAGCCACCTCACAACGATAAGCCTCAATCTACACACCTGACATACAAATTTAAGTGACAAACACACAAAATACTCTTTGAGAAGGCAGATCACAGGGTAAGGCTGCAGCCCAGCCTTGGGATTTTGCGCTCCATATTGGGCCTTTCCACAGGGAACAGAGCTGGAAGGCAGGGCCCCAGCACAGGGACATGGTACTATGAGAGGAATTCATGAGATGCAAATGGCACAGCAGGGAAATGCAAAGCAGGGACTGCCTGTGGGAGTCCCATATGAAATTTGACAGACCTGGCTCTTGCATTCCTCTGTAGCACTGGATGCTCTTTATCACCACCTCTGAATTCATTGGTATTGTTCCCATTTTGCAGAAAGCAAGTAGGGACAAAGAAATTCCAGCTGTCAACCCTCACTTGCTTTTGCGTGTTTTCAGCCGTCAGGCCAAGATCTTGCAAATACACGAGAATTCCAGCTTCCCTTTGAAAAGATGAGCATTTTTAAACACTGCTGCTACAGGTACAGCTTTGAGAACCTGAGCTCTAAAGACTTAAACCAAAAAACAGAGCACACCCACAACATTATACACCAAAAGGCAAACGCAAAATGCCCCCACAGAATTCAAACAAATCTCAGGTCCCTTGGTACAGCAATACCGAGATGGCAAGAACCAGCTTTTTCTTTTTCTTCTTTTTAGATACGATTTCCAAAATGAAATAGGGGGTACCACTGTGGGATCCACCACACGCCAGCCCTGCTGTCAGGCATCCACCACCACAATTTGGTCCCATGAGCACGGTTTTTCCTCACCTGCCTTTGGCCATCTGGAGGTCAGACATCTCACTTTGCCTATCCTAGGCTTCCTCAAAGAGAGGGACAGGTGCCTTGGCCTTGGCCAACCCAAGCCATCTTCAAGCAGACAACCATGAGAAAAGCCTTCTGAGATGCCTCCCCCACACACCAGCAGCCTTTCACTAGGCAAAGAACTTGAAAATAGTTCTTGAAAACCCAAGACCGGAGCAAATTCAACTTAAACCAACTGAAGCAAAGCCCATCAGAAAGTCTGAGTGGAGGCACAGAATGAACCCCAGTTTCAGAGGAGACAAAGTTTTATGTTTTGGCTGAAGTTGTTTCCCCTCCCAGACCAGGGATTGCGAATTCTCAAATGATTTGTAGCAGATAGAAAGTTGGAAAGCTTGGGCAGAAACAGATGAGAAAAGCCTTGACTAACATCTCTGAAACTGGTTCAAAAGCAACCCCCCTCCAAAAAAAAAAAAAAAAAAAAAAAAAAAAAAAAAAAAAGATTAGTTTTGTATCTAAGTCAAAGAACGGAAAGATTTGGTCAAACTGCAGGAACTCCTTGCTTGAGACAGGCACCAGCCCAGCGCAACAGGGGAAGCGGCCGGGGTGGCAGCGTGCTTGTCTCCCGGGAACCGAGGCCCCGCGTCCGGAGGAGGGCAGGAGCCGGAGGTCGGGCTCGGTTCTCTCCCGGCCGAACACCGGGGCTGGCACCAGGGGGATTTTTTGGGGGGAAGAAAAGCGGTGAAACGGCTGCGAGTTGGGACCGCCCGAGCGCAGCGAAGGCTCCGCGCCGACTCCTCCGAGGCAGCCGGGACCGGGGAGAGACAGCGGGACACCGGGGGGGGAGCACCGGGGGGAGACCGGGGGGAGACCGGAGAGCACCGGAGGGAACAGGGGGGAGCCCGGGGAGAGACCGGAGGGAACCGGGGAGCACCGTGGGGAGACCGGGGGGCACCGGGGTGTGCTGGGGAGGCACCGGGAGCCACAGCGGGGCCTCCTCCCGGAACTTCCCCGAGCCGCCCTGCCTGTTCCCTGCTCCTCCCTGGGGACCCTCTGGGGACCGACCCCCGCGGCCCCGCGGGTCGCTGCCAGCGTGCGGACCGGGGATCCCCACAGCCGCCCCCCAGCCCCCGCAGCGATGCCCTAGCCCCCCACCGCCCCCCCCATCACACCCTAACCCGCTCCGCTCCCCCCTTACCGGCGGGACACCCCCACTCGGGGCCTGTCCGGCCCGGTCCTCCCCGCGGCCCCGCTCACCTCGTGCCCTCCCCGCCGGGCTCCGCCGCCCTCGGGCCGCCGGGGCTGCGCGGCGCTGCCGTTGGCAGGGAACAGTCGCCAGGGCTACGGTCACTATGGCGCCTCGCGCCGGGTCTCGAGGCAACTGTTGCTACCCTCCTCCCCCCCCACCCCCCCCAGCACGTCACAGCCCAACCCCGCCCGCGGAGGGAGGGGGGGGGGCAGGGAGGGGTACACAGAACGGTACCGCCCATTGGTTGGCGGAGAGGCCTGTCGGTCAAAGGAAAGGCGGGGATTTTATGGGGATTGGCCAATGGGAAGGGGGAGGGGGAGGGGTAGAGAGTTGGCGCGCGCTTTAGGTCTGCGGGGGGGAGGGGAGGACAGGGGAGGACGAGATGGGGGTGCTGGGGTGATGGAGACAAAGTGGGGGCACTGGGGACGAGATGGGGGTACTGGGGACAGGATGAGGGCAGTGGGGTGCTGGGGACGAGATGGGGGTGCTGGGGACGAGATGAGGGGAGGAGTGAGGCTTGTGCAGGGTTGAGGCAAGTGGGTGAGAGTGGACAAAAGGGGGGACACAGGTGACTGAGGACAACTGGTGCGAAGAGATGCCAGTGGAGTGACAGGGCTGAGGTGGCAGGGAGAAGGAGGTGCGCGGGGGTGACAGGGAGAAGTTGGGGGCATTGGGGTGGTGGGGACAAGATGGGAATGAGGCAATGGGGACAAGCTGGAGGAGGAGGTAGTGAGGATGATGTGAGTTTAAGGCGAGTGGGGGCAAATGGATTGAGATGGTGGGGAGAAGAGTGGAGACAAAGAGGGGACACTGACGTGACGGGGACAAAATGAGGCTGAGGTGATAGGCAAGATGGGCACTGAAGTGATTGCGGACAGTGGTTGTGAAGGAGGTTGGTGGGTGACAGGGACAAGATGGGGCTGAGATGACTGGTTGTCCTAACCAGGGCTAAGAGAGGCCAGTGGAGTGACAGGACTGAGGTGGCAGGGACAAGATGGGGGCGAGGTGGTGGGGACACATAGGGCACTGAGGTGACTGAGGACAGAGGAGGTGGGATGAGGCAGCGAGGGGCTGAGAGCAGCGAGGACGCCTTGGATGGGGACAGTGAGAGGTGGGTGATGGAGAAGGGAGGTGCAGGGGGAGGAAAGGGACCCTGAGAGGGGCTGGTGGAGCAGGGGTGAGGTGTGACAGGGACCAGTGGGCACAAGAGGAGGTGAGAGCTCAGGTTGGAGGCAGTGGGCAGTGAAGGGCTCTTCTGGAGGAAGGGGCCTGTTGAAGAGGGTCTGGGGGTGGGCACAGGCCCGTCTCTGTCATGTCAGGGCAGTAGCAAAGGTCCTCTGCCTCATGCATGGCCGTGGGGACATGTGAGAAAGGTGAGTGGCGAGGACAGCATGAGGACTTGTGTGGCATGAAGTACGGATAGCTCATGGTTTGAATCGTGGTTGTGTCTGGACGCCTCACACAAATCAGTGAGCCTGTGAGCTCCACATTCTTTATTAAATAACAACAACAACAAAGTTATTTTTCCTATATTAAATATTAAAAAGTTCCTGTTGGCTCATGGGTAACTGGCAAAAATCTCTGGAAGCAGACTCCTCTACTAGCTGCATTTCTGTTTCCTTGCCCCTTTCCACCCAGCGACATTTGCATGTAAACAGGTTCTTTGTTTCCGAAGAGTTCGTTAGCTTCTGCTGCTTGTTTCTCCAACTAATAATTCTCCATGACATCAAAACCGTTCCCATAGAGACCGATCATGAAGTCACAAACAACAAACAGAGGATTAGAGACTGGAGTGGTGTACAGGCAGCTGATGTAGACAGGGATCAGGAATCCTGTTTTAATGCAAATTCTTTATGAATAAAAGCAAATTGTTGTGCAGCATCACTGCATGCAGTAACACAGCTTCCACTTCTCACTCCAGAACCAGCTGCACTTCTGCTGAGGGTGGAATAACAGACGGAGTGTTTGAACTTACGCTTGGAGGATGTAGTGGATAAGAGTAGGAGCAGTATAAATTGTCACACAACACTGAGTTATCTGATTTAACAACAAATGTTTCTTGATGGAGTGTTAGTCACTGGTTTTAGGGAACCAGCTAAGAAACAGTCTACAAAATGCTTGGCTCTAACTCTTTCCTGCTGTAGCAGGAATTTTCTGGTGAGCCAAGTCAGCGCATGGAGCCAGAGAGGGTATTGAGGAGACATCTACTGGCTGAAGTGAACTGAGGAACAGCTAATTGGGTCTGTGTTGAGTAGGTAAATTTATAGAATCCTGAGTGCTCGGATATATATTTGCATGTGACTGGCATTGCAGGGCTTTGGGATACTACACTAGGGGAAAACACCTACCACACCAGTAGCTGTGCAAGGTTGGAAGATGAAACTGATATTTTTACATTGTTGGTGGTGAGGGAAACAAAACCTTAACTACAGTCTGTGGATGCAGAGAATTGCAAAAGCCGCAGCTACCTCACTTCTACTCTATCTTCCGATGAATGAATGTCTCCTCTACATTAATAGGTGTTATCAGCAAGAATAACTGCTTTGTATTCCTGGAAACAATTCAGCCTGGAAATGCAGCAGAATTTATCAGGTGGGGTTTTGATAAAATCCCTTCCTAGCGTGAAGCACAGAGGAGAAAAATGAGAGAGACTCAAAAGAGTTTGCTATATGAAGAAGGGTATGTGTAGCCTTAGGCTTATATTTTAATCTTGACATGAAGTTCTTGCCTCTGGCACAGTGGCAGGTGTCCTGAATGCATAGACTAAAATCTGTCCATGATGGTGAGCTTTATTCCTTCATCTTGGGGGAGGAAAAAGACTGTTTGGTAGTGCACATCACAAATTCTGTCCCTCCTGGGTGGTAGTGGTCCTCTGGATAGAGATTCCTATAAAAGCTAATCATTGTGTGCAAACTTTTCCAGGTAGTTAAACCAACTCCCTAGGAAACAAATATTGACTAGTTGTAAGAACCCCAGCTCCCACTAACCCATCTCGTCCCAGTCAATTTGCAAAGAGAGCCAAATTCTCTGGTTTTCTGTCATTTCATGCAGGCTGAGTTTTGTGTCTGTCCCTGAGAAAGAGGTCGAAGGAAACACTGATATCACTACTAATGTGAAGCTTTTAATCATTGTCACCTTGCATTGTAATAAGCAACAACTTTAATTGTATTTGAAAATTTAAATGGTTCCATTTTTCAAAACCTAAAAGGTTTCTCTTGGCAACAAAAGGAGGATGATGAGGATGATGATACTGGCTATGACTTTGTTGTTAAGTATAGTTTTGCTCCTAAAGAATAAATTATTAACGAAGGCAGAGATTTAAAAAGAAGTAGGGATGTTTCCTGCCACTTGTTGAAGGTAACTGCAGCTGGAGCACACGTCAACCTAACTGCTTCAGAGCTGGCCCGGTCCACACAGCGTTCACTCAGTTCTGCATCCCAGGCACTTTTTCCAGTCTAAAAGTCCAAGGGGTCTGGTACAGACCTGAGGTGGCCATAAGTCTTATTTTATTCACAGGAGCTTTTAAGAGGAGAGGGAGGCACTCTGCTCCCCACTTCCTATCCTGTTTATTTTAATTCTGGCAGTAAGTCCTGCATAATGAAAAGTGATATGTGTAAAGTTGGTCAGTCTCTGTTCTCTGAATGGTTCTGGAAAGCAGGTGCTGCCAAGGAAAGCAGCATTTTTAATAAAGCTTTATGGAAAACGTTTGTTTTTTTTTGTTTGTTTGTTTGTTTTTTTTTTTCCTTAGCAAAACCCAGCAGAATCTCATTTTCAATGCATTTTTCAATGGCTTAGAAAAATCCCCAGCAGGTATTTCAACAGGAATGAAGAGAATCACCATATTGACATGGAACAAAGAGGTTTTATGAAGAAGTTTGCTGTAACGTTTTTTGAAAAGTATGTCACAACCTAAGCCAAGGAAGTGTGTGGAATTTGTACCCATGGAGATTCCAATAACACAGTCAGCTTCAAACCCACAGGATTATTTGTTTTCTTACCTAACTTACCAGGAAAAGGGTTACTGGAAAAGGGTGAGAGAGAAAGAGAGAGTGAGGTAATGTAAATCAGAGACTAGATATTGGAGGAACAAGCAAGGCTTGCTGATTAAAATTTGATCTGTCCACAGATTTGGGGTTAGTTTTGAGGAGGTTGCCATGAGTTATACAGGAAAAATTCCCAGAACTGAGTCGTATGTGTGAGCTCCAGAGACATGCTGGATAAAATGTTCAGAAATTCCAAAGAAAAATTAGTCTTTTAATGGATTGTAGTCCTTAAGCCAAGGTTATTTAAAAATAGAAAAGTTCACATGAAGGTGTCATTGGTTAATAACAGTGAAATAGAAAATAGAGATGGGAATAGTTTATGAGAAGTCATTTAATACACATAAACATCACCAAAGGCAGGACATACTTTACTCTTGTTTTACCTGACAGGTTTTTTAACCTTACCTACTCTTAAGGTTTCTTAATGGTGGTGAGCCCAATCTTTCCTTAGCCATGGTATTTAAACTTTAACTGTCTTTACAGCTGGGCAGGTTCCCCTCCCGATGTCTAGTCTAAATCTCACTTGTTGTAGTTCAAGTTCCTCCCCATTGTTCTGTTCACACTGGAAATGGGAACCATTTATATCTTTTTCTTTATAGCACCTTCCAATGTGTCTGAAGATTGCTCTCTTTTCTCCCCCAAATCTCTTGTTTTCTAAATTAAAAAAAATATATATATATTTTCTGTAAGAAAAATCCAGCTCTCTCCTACAGAAGTGCTATGTAAGTAGATGTTTTTCATCCTGCAGTTATGTGGTCACTTATTCCAGCATAAGCACAGTGCTATGCATTTGGTCGTGTTGAATTGAATCAGGCTTATTTCAGATCATTGCTCAAATTTATTAAGAGCTTAATGAAATCCTTCACAAGCGCACACAGTCCTTCACAGTCCAGCACTGCCTGCAACATGGTGTCACTGATCTGTTATTGCTTTAGTTTTAGGGCAGGATTGTTCTCTGCTTTGCCTCTTGCGTGGCATCTGTGCCTCCGCAAAACAAACGTAAACCATGTTCTGAAATACTCTTACGGTTTTAGAAGTGTCAATTATTATATGAACTCCTGCCAGAAATATCCTGAAATGCTTTCTAATGTCCAGACTACAACCTTTGATAAAGTACCTGAAACCCTGGAAGTCATCCAGCTCCCATCTGGGAACCTGGGTGGTAATCACAGGGTTGTTATTTTTAATTAGGACCTGTCTGTCATTTGTTGTGTCGAGCTGGTCACTGGAATTAATTTTTCCTCATTTCTTGCACCTGCTGCATAAGCCAAATCTCCAAGCTTTCAGTTCAGCCTGTGTAGCACCAGGGTGGATCTGGTAGAAGCAGTCTGCTTTTAAGGAAGCTGTTGGGAAAGAAAGCAAAAAAAATGAGGCCGGTTTGCGAGGTGCTGTGCTTGCTGCAGTTATAATAGCTCCTACCCACAGGAGGGCAGCTGTAACACAGTTAAATCCCGTTTCATAATCACTGCTCAGAGGACCTGTCTGAATTGGTTTGACTAAAAAGAAAGTTTAACAAAAAAATAGACTTACTGTCGTGGTTTAACCCGACCGGCAGCTAAACACCACGCAGCCGTTCGCTCACCCTCCCCCCTCCCTCTCTGGGACGGGGGAGAGAAATGGAAAGTGAAGCCCGTGAGTTGAGATAAAGACAGTTTAATAAGACAGGAAAAAAAAAAATAACAAAATAATAATAACAATAATAATAATGATGATACAATGGTGATAATACGAAAGTAATAATAGTATGTACAAACAAGTGATGCACAATGCAATTGCTCACCACCCGCTGACCGATGCCCAGCCTAACCCCGAGCAGTCCGGCCCCCTCCCCCCGGCTAGCCACCCCTATATATTGTTTAGCATGACGTCAGATGGTATGGAATACCCCTTTGGCTAGTTTGGGTCACCTGTCCTGGGTCTGTCCCCTCCCAGCTCTTACTGCACCCCCCCAGCCTGCCCGTTGGCAGGACAGAGCAAAGGCTGAGATGTCCTTGGCTTAGTATAAGCACTGCTCTGCAACAATTAAAGCATCGGGGTGTTATCAGCACTCTTCTCATTCTAAGCCAAAACACAGCATTCCACCAGCTACTAGGAAGAAAATTAATTCTGTGCTAACTGAAACCAGGACACTTACCTGCAAGGGGAATGGGATCCTTTGAAATTTCATGCTTATATGTGAAAAAAATGTAGTTTTGGTGGCTGATAATGAAACTTTAAATTAAATTATTGCCTTGAATTGTTTTGCCGATAAAATGAAAACTTTCTCAGAAGACTAAAAACAAAGCAAAAAAATTTTTTTTGCCTTTTTCTTTTTTTTTTTTTCCCCCTTAAAAAATGTTTGCCTGTGTTCAGCCGGTTCTCATGAAGAGAATCCTTGTTTTTATATAGGCACCAACCCACACAGCACCTTACTGTCTGAAAGCTTTCTGTGTCAAGTTCACCCCTGTCAATGTCAGATTTTACTGCTGAGTGATCTCAGTGCATCTGATGTTAAATACAAGGTGTCTTGAACTGGTGGCTCCTTCTGTCCGTTTTATCAAAGCATAAACAGCATCATCCAATGCAAACTAAGAATCATAGAATATCCCAAGTTGGAAGGGACCCATAAGGATCATCGAGTCCAACTCCTGACACTGCACAGGTCTACCCAAAACTTTAGACCACATGACTTAAGTGCACAGTCCAAACACTTCTTAAATTCAGACAGGCTTGGTGCAGTGACTACTTCCCTGGGGACTGTCTGAACAGAGATAATAGATTTATTTATTTTTTTTTAATACATTAGTGATTTAGTGATAAAATTTAAACTAACAATGATTTTCAATTGTTATGCAGATGGGATATGTTCTATTTTTGTAGGCAGGTTGCTGCTCAGAAGGGACACTTGAGAACAGAGTATATCTGTATACCAGCTACTCCCAAGAAAACCCCTTGTAACAACTAACAGCAAACTGAAACAGTGGCTTTTCCTGCACGGAGCTGCCACATCTGTCAAGCACTGCAGCACATTGGATGAGTGCCCGCTAAAATCATAGCCCTAGGAATGTTGTCTTCTACCTCATACATTTCTAAATGTGCTGCTGGTCTGATCACAACTTTCTTCAGTGCCTTTGGCTGGATTTAAAAGGAGCAATCTGTTGACCGTTGCTGTTCCAAGGCCATACTGGAATTTCCCAATGGCACCATAGAGTACGTCCTCTTCTGCTAACACACTCTGCCTTCACATTTCTGCAGCAGTAAAATGAATTCAGGGCTGCAATTATTCTAACGTTACAGGCACAGTCCCGTCATGTAAGCACAGCAGAGCATTGCTGCTTTCCTTTCAGCCTCATCTAAATTTAGAGAGAACAGGCAGGTCCTGGAGATGAAACAAAGGGCATTCAGCCCTTCTCTTGCCCTTCTTGCGTCTCCTTTGGGTGGCAGCAAGTGTCACAACAGCCTGCAGCAAAATGCATAGTGCAGCAAAGCAGGAGGCAGTGCGAAGTGCCTGGTATACCTGTTCGCATTGTGATCTGCTTGGAGTGAGGACGTCGTTCTGAATGACTGCAAGCCTCAAGAAATGCAGGCTTCATGTCTCACTGCTTGAGCCTGTGGACTTGGGCTGTACTCTTTGAGTAGGTTACTAGTCTCAACTTTGTGTCTTCACCCTAATAGTTGCTTTTTTTCAGCACAGCTAGAAAACCAAGTGCTCTCTGACTACATAAATTTCCTTTTTGTACAATTAAAGGACTAAGCATTTATCCAGGGTTTATCTGCTTAGTTTTATCTGGGGTTTTATCTGCTTGGTTTGGCCATAGCTGTCTAGAAATTTTGGGGGAAAAAAACCACTGTGTACTGTCATGGAAAAAGCAGCGCATACAGCCATGGCAAATGTGGGTGTATGTGCAACATCCAGCAGGGAGCAGCGCCTCCTCGGCTTGCAGGAACTAGGAGAGGATGTGTCCACAACTTCGATGTTACCAAAGACTGTCATATTGATATAAGTAAATCAATATAGCTTGTGTCAACACAGCTTCTCTATGGAGGCAATGTTTGTGTAATAACTCAATGCCTGAGCAGTCCTGGCACAAGATTTCAATGGAACAGAGAAGTTCCCTTCTGTAAAATACAGAAATTCCTTTCTGTTGCATTGAGTTTAAATTACTCTCCCTGCTTCTCACATAATCACAGGCAGATCAGGAGGGAGAAACCAGCAGCCCTGGGAAGGAATGGCGTACAGGGTCGCTGAGCAAAGGGCATGGGGTGATATGACAGGGATGGAACATAAAATCAACAAAACAGGGCATAGGTATGGTTACCTCCAGCACCTGCAGGTAAGGAAGGAAGTGCCTAAAAGGCACTTACATAGAGAAATTCCCCAAATTCCTTCTAGAAAGTCAACATGCTGGGGTGCCTGTACAGAAATGCAGGAAACATGGGAAATAATTGAGGTGAGTTAGAGATGTGTGTGGTTGCAAGGCCACAGCCTTGCTGGGATCACAGAGGTGTGTGGGATGGCTCCCATGGCTGCAGTGGTGCAATGGAGAGCTACAGGCTTTGTAGGAGGGATAGGCTGGGAAGCAGGGCATAAGCAGTCCAGGTAGTTTCTGGAGTGTGTTGGCAACTTCCTCACCCAGGAGACAGAGGAATCAACAAGGAAAGGTGCTCTGTTAGAGGCTGAGGCCTATGAGGATATAGTTTATATTTCCGTGTTTAGTCAGTGCAGCAGTGTTCACTGTGACTGTAGAAAAAGAAACCCCAAGAACAAAACAGAAAAATTCCTACCCCCAAGCTGTTACTACTGTTGTTTCTAAAAATGCCTTGCTTTAATGCAGCTATGCTGGCAAAATAATTAATAATAATAATAATAATAAATGTCTGGGCTTTTACTTTTTTCTTTTTTTTTTTTTTTAACTTTTTTTTTTTCTTTTTTTTTTTTTTCCTAGCTTAATATTAGTAATGGACAACTTCTGGTTGAAGATGTTATACCTGCATCAGTTTGTTGTATCCTAACAGGCAGGGTTATTTTTCCCACCTCTCTCCTGGCAGAATAACGTGTGATTGCTGCCCAGTCTACAGCTGTGCAAAACCAGTCATTAATCCAAACCACCTCCTTCTGTGTTTTACACTAAGTTTATATGCTTTCCCGAAACAGATGCGCTGCTGGAAAGATTACTGCCATAAATTTGCATTGCCTTCTCATGTATTTTGGAGATGAATGTTACCAGTTGTGAAGTTGAGAAATGATCACCAAAACTATTATCAGACAAAATCAGCTGCCTTAATTTAGACAAGCTAGTTAAACTATTTAAACCATATCAGTTGCTTTTGTATGGAATGATATAACAAACATTTATGCACCAGCAAATCAACAGGACTAAGAGCCAGCAGCTGTGCAACAGTGGGTAGTGGCCTGGTCTGAGCTCTTTGCTCCTTGACCTGATGGGTCCCAAAGAGGTGTGATCTGCTCTCGTGTAAGTGGGAAGGGTTGTTGAGTTTCTGTGGTGGTGGCCTGCTGAAAGGATAGCAGCAAGTGACTTCAGTTGTACATAAATCAGGTGTAGCTGACTCTTTAAGGCTTTGGCAAACAAGCTGTAGTGAACTTTGTTGTATCCATCCTCCTCATTTTTCTATTCCACCTCTCCAAAAGCTCTCATCTGTGCAGCAGTGCCAATAGAAAGGTATGGCTGCTTTTTTGCACTGCTACTCCATGTGCAGCCTGGATTTGTAGCCCAGACTGGCAGCAAAGTGAGTCTGAGCTATGATGCTGTGAACTGCAGCACCTCAGATAAAAGGGGGCAATGAGAAGTAAGAACTGTTCCAGCTGCTATAGAATGATTTCGTGGATTAGACCACTGAGGGGGAGTTTTCTTCAATTAAAAAAAAAAAAAAATGTTGTTGGGAATTGTGCTGCTGTAGCTTTTTAGGCCCAGCTAGCTACCCTTTAAGGAGGACCAACATTAGGGCAGAGAATGAAAGGCTGTTCTCACTTGATGTAGTGTAACTTGCTTGTTGGGGTTGAATTATTCTGAAAACCAAGCCATGGTAGGACAACTGTTTCCCATCTGCTTATCCTGTGAATATTTCGGGTCACTTCTTCCCTCCTGAGTTGTGAAAAAGTTGAAATTTAGAAACTAAATATTAACCAGAAAGATTCAACTTGTTTATATGGGTAAGTTAGGGTTTTTTGTTTGTTTGTTTTACTAGAGGGAGTTTGTTTTTTAAAAAATAAATTTAAAAAATTACTAAGTAGCCCTATGGATTATTAACATTTAAGACTATTATAGAGGCATAGGTCTTGCATTATACTCCAAGTAAGGTCAATTCATCATCAGCAGTTTTTCTTGTTCATGTTGCCTCAAAGCACACAGTATGATATCTGGTCTCTGCTGTAATCAAGTGAGAGAGCGTGTTTCTGTGTCTTACAGTAATCACGCTTTAATCCTTTTTCTTGGTTACAACACTGTTTAAATGGTAACGACAGATGAGGTGCAGCCTTGTTCTGCTTTGGACTAGACATGCCTGGTAAACATTGTGATACCATTGCAACAAAGTCCCTTGACTGGGTAATCATGAAGCAAGCCTGCTGTTTTTATCCTACAGTAGTGAGAAAGAAGATGTAATTCTTTACTGAAGTTCCTGAAACGCAGCTGCTTTTTTTTTTTTTTTTTTTTTTTTTTTTTCTTCACTCCCCTGAAATGCTGGAAACATCTCCACTCTTCTGCACTTAACTTCTGATGCATTTACTTTTGCATTAAATCCTCTTGAAAAAGTGGAATCACCAGTGGTGGGCACAAATAACATCCTAATATTAATTTTGAGTGTTCAGTGGACATAGACAAGATTTCTAGAGAGAAGTGATGTCAAGCATCAAATGAAATGACTATATAGGCTAGAAATTCTAATCTTGCGCTGCCTTTCACACTTCATAAATGTGTATGCAATATGCTATTGTTTATGTGTTGTATAAAACAGTGGACAGCTTTAACCTATACTGTATTGCTTCATAGGCCCACTAGAGTGAGGGTTTTAATTAGTATTAAATAACAAAAAGGTATTTGAGGTATACTGTTTGCTACAGTTTTATTTATGAGAACAGAACTGTAGAAGGGTCACCTTGCAGACTGGCTTTACTGAATCAGCTAAAGAAAGGACATATCACCTGGTGTCCTGCTGAAGACTCTGTGACTCTGTTGAAGCTATGTTGATTGGTGACAGTTTTGGGTATGGATCCACACCTTATTTTGGGATTTTAGTGAGTTTTATTTTATTTTTTCCTCCAGAGAGGCCTA